>NW_025168936.1:0-1733 GCF_004010195.1 Chiloscyllium plagiosum | reverse complement strand
AGACAGAGTGTATGCTTGCACAAGAGAAGGAGAATATGAGTATGCAAGAGAGAGAGTTTGAGTGCGTGCATGTGAGAAAGTGTGTGTGCGCGCATGTGAGAGAGATGGAGTATGTGTGAGAGGGAGATAGGAGTGGGTGTAAGAGAGAGAGAGATTGCACGTGAGAGACAGGAAGTGTGTGCCTGCTTGAAAGAGTGGGTGCACGTGAGACAGAGTGTGCACATGCAAGAGATAGAGTGCATGCGAGAGACAGACTTTGTGTGAGAGATAGAGGGCCTATGGAAGAGAGAACGTGCGCATGTGCAAAAGAGAGAAAAAATGTGTGAGCGAGATTGAGAGTGTATGTGTGAGAGAGAGCATGTGCGAGAGAGAGTGTGTGCATGCACAAAGAGACACAAAGTGTACGTGTGTGAGACAGAGAGAATGTGCATGTGTGAGAGAAAGAGAGTGTGAGCGTGTGCACGAGTGTGTGAGACAGACAGTGAGTGGGAGGGTGTGCGCATTTGTGTGATCATGGTATTGTGTATGAAACTGTGCATATGTCCGTTAGAGTGAGAGTCTTGGAAGAGAGTGTGAGCCTGTGAGAATGAGCATATGAGAGCAAGGGTGTATGCAAGAGAGAGCGTGTGCATACCAGAGAGAGAGTGTGTGATAGCGTGTGTAAGAGGAGGAGTTTTGGAGACAGTATGTGTGTGACAGGGTGAGTATATGAAGGATATATGTGGGAGAGTGTGAGACTGTGTGTGTATGCACGCGTGTGCACGAGTGTGTGAGACAGACAGTGAGTGGGAGGGTGTGCGCATTTGTGTGATCATGGTAGTGTGTATGAAACTGTGCATATGTCCGTTAGAGTGAGAGTGTTGGATTGACAGTGACTGTGTGTGAAAGTGTGTGCATGTCAATGTGGATATTTGCATGCACATATGTGAGAGTGAGTGTCTGTGAAGAACAGAATGTGGCATGCGAGTGTGTGTGTGTGTGTGCGTATACACTTGTGAGAGAACGAGTGAATGAGAGTGAGGAACGGTGTGAGGTTTGTGAATCATACCTGGGTCAGGTACATAAACACATGGTTTACACACCCTCACTGACTCCCCCCCCCCCCCCCCCACCGACAAAACCTGTGTACAGTCCCCATGAAATTCGCAGTCCTGTACTGGGGGGAGTTTGGGGGTGCGGGCAAGGGGATAAAGAGGGGGTATTGTGGGTGTTGAGGGGAAGGCATGTGATCAAGATTTTACACTTCTAAACTCTGCTGATATATTTGAGAAGGGGAAAGGAAATGAGAGATTGAAAGTCAAGTTAGAAATGGCTGCATGTAGAGCAGGGCAGGGAGGGAGAGACAGAGACAGAGACACAGAGACTGAGTGAGAGGGAGAGAGACACAGATAGAGCAAGAGAGAGACAGAGATAGAGGGAGAAACAGACAGACAGATAGGAACAGAGACAGAGTTTGATTCTGCGAACCACATGTACAGCAGAAAAATCCCGAGAGACCTTCAGCAAATAACTCCCTCTATTCCCAGCATTGTGTGTGTCAGAGTATCTACAGTCAGGCTCTAAGACACGAGTGTGGGACCAATGTTTAATATTTTCAAACTGCACTGACATAACTAACTAGACTTAAAAAGAGTTTAACAAATTAGGAATGGGAACACTTTGCTGCCCTCGAATTAAGATCTCAGTGGGCAGTGAGATCCAAAAAGGCTCCTGACCTGGGGCGGGGTGTCTGT
>NW_025168935.1:0-1733 GCF_004010195.1 Chiloscyllium plagiosum | reverse complement strand
ATTCTGCACTCCCTCCATACTGATCCTCTGACAATGCTGCAGTCCCTCCACACTGTTCCTCTAACAATACTGAACTCCCTCCATACTGATCCTCTGACAATGCTGCAGTCTCTCCACACTGACTCTCTGACAATGCTGCACTCACTCCATATTGAACCTCTGACAATGCTGCACTCACTCCACACAGACCTTCTGACAATGCTGCACTGCCTCCAGACCGAACCTCTGACAATGCTGCACTCCCTCCACACTGACCCTCTGACAATGCTGCATCCCCTCCACGCTGATACACTGACAATGCTGCACACACTCCACACTGACCCTCTGACAATGCTGCACTCCCTCCACACTTACCCTCTGACAATGCTGCAATCCCCCCGTCCTGACTCTCTGACAATGCTGCACTCCCTCCACACTGATCCTCTGACAATGCAGCACTCCCACCACACTGACCCTCTGACCATGCCGCACTCCCTCCACACTGCCCCTCTGACAATGCTGCAATCCGCCCGTCCTGAATCTCTGACAATGCTGCACTCCCTCCACACTGATCTTCTGTCAATGCTGCACTGTCTCGATACTGATCCTGTGACAATGCTGCAGTCCCTCCATACTGATCCTCTGACAATGATGCACTCCCTCCACACTGACCCTCTGACAATGCTGCACGCCCACCACAGTGACCCTCTGATCATGCTGCAATCCCCCGTCCTGACACTCTGACAATGCTGCAGCACCCCTATACTGATCCTCTGACAATGCTGCACTCCCTCCACACTGACCCTCTGACAATGCTACACTCCATTCACACTGACCCTCTGACAATGCTGCACTCCCATCACGCTGATCCTCTGACAATGCTGCACTTCATTCACACTGACCCTCTGACAATGCTGCACTCCCATCACGCTGATCCTCTGACAATGCTGCACTCCCTCGACACTGATCCTCTGACAATGCAGCACTCTCTACATACTGACCCTGTGACAATGCTGCACTCCCACCACACTGATTTTCTGACAATGCTGCACTCCCTCCAAACTGAACCCCTGACAATGCTGGAATCACCCGTCCTGACTCTCTGACAGTGCTGCACTCCCTTCACACTGGGCGTCTGATAATGCTGCACACCCTCCATACTGACCATCTGATAATGCTGCATCCCCTCCACACTGATACACTGACAATGCTGCAATCCCTCCACACTGATCCTCTGACAATGCTGCACGCCCACCACACTGACCCTCTGATAATGCTGCAATCCCCCGTCCTGACTATCTGACAATGCTGCAGCCCCTCTTTACGGATCCTCTGACAATGCTGCACTCCCTTCACACTGACCTACTGACAATGCTGCACTCCCTCCACACTGACCCTCTGACAAGGCTGCACTCCCTCCACACTGACCCTCTGACAATACTTCACTACCTTCACACTAATCATCTGACAATGCTGCACTCCCTCCACATTGACCCTCTGACGATGATGCACACCCTCCACACTGACCCTCTGACAATGATGCAATCCCCCCACACTGATCCTCTGACAATGCTGCACTCCCTCCACACTAACACTCTCACATGGCTGCACTCCCTCCACAATGACACTCTGACAATGCTGCACCCCCTCCACTCTTTCCCTCTGACAAGGCTGCACTCCCTCCACACTGATCCTCTGTCAATGCTTCACCGCCTTCACACTAAACCTCTGACTGTGCTGCACTCCCACCACAC
>NW_025168934.1:0-1733 GCF_004010195.1 Chiloscyllium plagiosum | reverse complement strand
CCTGCTTATCGGATGCTGCCTGACCTGTGTTTTCCCAGCTATCCACTCTCTGCTCTGACCTCCAGATCGGCAGTCCTCACTGTCTCCTAATTGATGCTCCAACATGATGAACAAGTGGAGGAGAGGGTACACAGACTGCTCCACGTTGTTCCTCGTGGCTCCGTTGCTCACGATAAACATGTGGGACTTTAACGTAGTTTTCTAGTGGTGAACAGGGAAGCCATATGTCTTGTGTGAAGTCTCAAGAATGCACGTTCTATCTCCGAGAAAATAGCATGGTGTTTTCTATGTAGGGCAGACGCTGATGGGAATGGCTCCCTGTTTCAGATGGAAGGTATTGTGGCTGCTTTTGGGGATTGTGAGCAACCTGACGTTCACTACAGGTTTACACGCCGACTGCACGATAACATGGGGAGAGTTAATTTAGGCATATAAACTATTTTAAGGCCATGTTAGACTGATGAATGGACTCTCTAAGTTGAAATAATGTTGACATGTTCATGTTGGTCTTGTCCAGTGCATGTCCTATGCAGTGTAGCCTGTATGCATTATTCTATCCAAGTCTATTTCCACCCTATGATCCGCCTGGCCATGCTTACTATGACCTGCCTCCACTGCTCATAAATAAAGTGTTTCCCTGTACTGAGGTACACGTGGCAATAAATCAAACCAATCAATCCTGGGTAAAGTATGGAATTTTTCACCCTGTCAATGTCTGTTTTGGAAATAAGTGATCGCTGCCACTCCTCTTGTTTCAGCGTCACCATTTCTTCATCTCTCACAGCTCTACAGATTAACACTTAGTTTAATTACTCTATACTCAAGTTACCAAAATCCGTGTCTGTGTTAAGGAGATTATTCCTTACAAAGGAGATCAAATCTGTACAGAGTGCACCAAATTCTCTCTCAGCAAGGCTCTACAACAGCAGGAAGATGGCTTTACTTATGTACTCGAATTATCATACAATAAAGGACAGTATAGCATTGACTGCACCCCTTACGTACACGGGGTTTGATTCGGAGCAGTCAGCATAGATTTGTGAGTGGGAGATCATGCTTCCCAAATTTGTTAGAGTTCTTTGATGAAGTGACCAAGAAGGTTGATGAGGACAGAGTGATAGACGTAGTCTCTATGGAATCCAGTAAGGCCTTTGATAAGTTTCCACATGGCAGGCTGCTTTGGAAGGTTCCATCATGTGGAATGCTGGCGGAACTGGCCAATCGGATGCACAGTTGGGTTGATGGTCGGAAGCAGAGGGTTCAGTGGAAGGATGCTTGTCAGACTGGAGGTTGGGTCCATAGCTGATTGTTAACTATGATTTGGTTAAGAATGTACAAGGAATGATTATGCAGTTTGCAGATGACACTAAAATAAGCGGAGCATGATCAGTGAGGAAGTTTATCAGAAATTGCAGCAGGACCACGTGGGGAAATGTGCCAAGAAATGGAAAATGGAATTTAATATAGATGCGTGAGGTCTTGCATTTTGGAAACACAAATCAAGGTAGGAGTTTCACGGTGAATGGGAAGGCCTTAAGGGCTGTAGTGGGCAGAGAGACCTTGGCGTTCAGGTGCACGGTTCTCTGAGAGTGGAGTCACAGGCAGACAGGGCAGTGAAGAAGGCTTTTGACACACTGGCCTTCGTCAATCAGGACACTGATTATTGAAATTGAGAATTTATGTTGCAGTTACACAGGACATTGGTAAGGCAGCACTTGGAATATTGTGTTCAT
>NW_025168933.1:0-1733 GCF_004010195.1 Chiloscyllium plagiosum | reverse complement strand
GATATCTTTCCTCACTATCTCCCCACTTGACCCACCAACCTTACTAGTTTAAACCCTCCCAAGCATTTTTAGCAAATGTTCCTGCCAGAATATTAGTCCCCTTCCAATTTAGATGCAGTCCGTCCTTCTTGTACAGATCACTTCTACCCCAAAAGAGATTCCAATGATTTAAAAATGTGAATCCTTCTCCCATACACCAGCTCCTCAGGCAATCATTCATCTGCTTTATCCTCATATTCCTGCCCTCACTAGCTCGTAGCACTGGGAATAATCCAGATATTACTAACCTTGAGGACCTCCTTTTTAAATTTCTGACTAACTCTCTGTAATCTCCCTTCAGAGTCTCATCCTTTCCCCTTGCAACGTCGTTGGCTCCAATGTGGACCATGACCTCCTGCTGGCCCCTCTTCTCCGTGAGAATATCCTGCACCCTCTCTGAGACATCCTTGATCCTGGCACTCGGGAAATAACACTCCCTTCTGCGTTTTCTCTGCTGGCCACAGAAACATCTGTCTGTACCTCTGACTACAGAATCCCCGATCACAATTGATCTCTTGAACGCCGACGTACCCCTCGTTGCATTAGAGCCAGTCTTAGTACCAGAAACTTGGCTGTTCATGCTACGTTCCCCTGAGAATCCATCCCCACTACATTTTCCAAAACAGCATACCGGTTTGAAATGGGTATATCCACAAAAGACTCCTGCCCAAGGTGCTGACCTCTCTCAAACTTCCTGCAGTTAACCCATCTATGTGAATGTATTTGAGACTTCCCCCCACTTCCTAAAACTACCATCCATCTCATACTGTTCCTGTTGCAAATTCCTCAGCGCTTCTACCTGTCTCTCCAAGCGATCTACTCGATCTGATAAGATTCGCATCCAACAGCATTTATGGAAGATATAATCTGGAGTAACCCTTGAACTCTCTTTAAACTCCAACATCTGTAAAGAAGTACATATCACTGCAAATGACATTTTTGCTCCTTCACAATCTATAGACCCAGAAAATAACACCGTCTTATTCCTCTCCAAACACTACCCCAGGTTAAATTTATAGCTATGGTTTATATTTTAAGTTTAATCAAGTGATTTTTTCCAAAAACACATAATCAAGAAAGAATCCACTGAACTCACTACTGCCGAATTTCTCTTGGACAGACTAATAACAACAACTAACTTATCTGATTCTGTGTGTGAACTTCTCCCAACAGTACCTCCACGATTAGTTGTGAATTTGACTGTTTGTTAATTTTCCCAGATGCACTCCGATGTCCAGCGATACAAGAATTCAAACAGCAAAGGCATTAACTGTGCAGGTTCTCTCTCTCTCTCTTCTGAACTGTCCGCATCAGGTGCTTCCTTTGTCTGCTCTTCTCCCTTTTAAACTGCTGTTGTTTTGACTTTTTTTTTCAAAGTTCCAAAACAATGCAACAGCATATAAAACAGTAATTGCTGCTCGTGGAATTCGAGGAAATCACCTCCAACACCTAAAATACCTCAAAAAAGGTGCAGCTCTTTCAGGCAGATTTTTTTCCCGTCCTCCCTCTTGGATTATCCAGAATCCTGAGACTTAGAGAAAATGCATGCCCCTGCTAAAGCAGCAATATTTTTACTCCAGGAATCCAACGTTGCAGTGTTCAGAGTTTCATGTAAATTGTGTGCGTTCAAGATATTTGACACACTGATGTTTTAACGTGTCTTCACAGAAAATCTTGTCTTTTATTATATTGTC
>NW_025168932.1:0-1733 GCF_004010195.1 Chiloscyllium plagiosum | reverse complement strand
CTGTCGCAGTGTATATTGTAGTGAACAGCTGTCCCGGTGTTTATTGTAGAGAATAGCAGTCCTGGTGTATATTGTAGAGAGCAGCTGTCTTGGTGTATATTGTAGTGAACAGCTGCCCCGGCATGATTCTGAGTGAACAGCTGTCCTGGTGTATATTGTAGAGAACAGCTGTCCCAGTGCATAATGTAGGGTGCAGCTGTCCTGGTGTATATTGTAGTGAACAGCTGTCCTCGTGCATATTGTAGAGAATGGCTGTCCCGGTGTATATTGTAGTGAACAGCTGTCGTTGTGTATATTGTAGGGAGCAGCTGTCCAGGTGTATATCGTAGTAAACAGCTGTCCCGGTGTTTATTGTAGTAAACAGCTGTCCATGAATATATTGTAGTGAACAGCTGTCCTGGTGTATATTGTAGAGAACAGCTGTCCCGGTGTATGTCGTCGAGAACAGCTGTCCAGGTGAATGTTGTAGTGAACAGCTGTCCATGTCTATATTGTAGTAAACAGCTGTCCTTGTCTATATTGTAGTGAACAGCTGTCCCGGTGTATATTGTAGTGAACAGCTGTCCCGGTGTATATTGTAGTGAACAGCTGTCCTGGTGTATATTGTAGTGATCTGCTGTCCCGGAATATATTGTAGTGAACAGCTGTCCTTGTGTATTTTGTAGAGGACAGCTGTCCCAGTGTATATTGTAGTGAACAGCTGTCCTTGTCTATATTGTAGTGAACAGCTGTCCTGTTGTATATTGTAGAGAACAGCTGTCCCGGTGTATATTGTAGTGAACAGCTGTCCCGGTGTATATTGTAGTGAACAGCTGTCCCAGTGTATAATGTAGGGAGCAGCGGGCCCGGTGTAAATTGTAGAGAACAGTTGTCCTGATGTATATTGTAGAGAACAGTTGTCCTGGTGTATATTGTAGAGAACAGCTGTACCGGTGTTTATTGTAGTGAACAGCTGTCCTGGTGTATGTTGTGGAGAACAGCTGTCCCGGTGTATGTTGTATTGAACAGCTGTCATAGTGTGTATTGTAGTGAACAGCTGTCCCGGTGTATATTGTAGGGAGCCGCTGTCCCAGTGTATATCGTAGTGAACAGCTGTCCCGGTGTATATTGTAGTGAACAGCTGTCCTGGTGTATGTTGTAGTGAACAGTTATACCGGCATGATTCTGAGTGAACAGCTGTCCTGGTGTATATTGTAAAGAACAGCAGTCCTTGTGTATATTGTAGAGAGCAGCTGTCCTGGTGTATATTGTAGTGAACGGCTGTCCTGGTGTATATTGTAGAGAAGAGCAGTCCTGGTGTATGATTTAGTGAACGGCTGTACCGGTTTATATTGTAGAGAAGATCTGTCCTGGTGTATATTGTAGTGAACGGCTGTCCTGGTGTATATTGTAGTGAACAGCTGTCCCGGTATATATTGTAGAGAACAGCTGTCCTGGTGTATATTGTAGTGAACAGCTGTCCCTGTGAACATTGTAGAGAACTGCTGTCCCGGTGAACATTGTAGTGAACAGCTGTCCCGGTGTATATTGTAGAGAACAGCTGTCCCGGCATGATTCTTAGTGAACAGCTGACCTGGTGTATATTGTAGAGAACAGCTGTCCCATTGTTTAATGTAGGGAGCAGCTGTCCTGGTGTATATTGTAGTGAACAGCTGTCTTCGTGCATATTGTAGAGAATAGCTGTCCCGTTGTATATTGTTGAGAAAAGCTGTCCTGGTGTATATTGTAGAGAA
>NW_025168931.1:0-1733 GCF_004010195.1 Chiloscyllium plagiosum | reverse complement strand
CTCCTCCTCAGTCTCTGACACTGTCTTCCAGACGGTAACCCCTGCATGAAACTGGCCTCCCCCACACTCTCAGACACTGTGTTCAGGACCCTAACCCCTGGATTGACCTGGCCTTCTCCTCACTCTCTGACACTGTCTTCCAGACCGTAACCTCTGCATTAAACCAGCCTCCGCCTCAGTTTCAGACACTGTTCCAGAACCTAGGCCCTGGAATGACCAGGCCTATTCCACACTCTCAGGCACTGTGTTCCGGACCCAAAATCTGGATTAATCCAGCCTATCCCACACTCTCAGGCACTGTGTTCCAAACCCTAACCCCTGGATTAATCCGGCCTATCACACACTCTCAGGCACTGTGTTCCAGACCCTAACCCCTGGATTAATCCGGCCTATCCCACACTCTCAGGCATTGTGTTCCAGACCCTAACCCCTGGATTGACCTGGCCTCCTCCTCACTCTCTGGCATTGTGTTCCAGACCCTAGCCCCTCGATTAATCTGGCCTACCCCACATTCTCAGGCACTCTGTTCCAGACCCTAACACCTGGATTAATCCGGCCTATCACACACTCTCAGGCACTGTGTTCCAGACCCTAACCCCTGGATTGACCTGGCCTCCTCCTCACTCTCTGGCACTGTGTTCCAGACCCTAGCCCCTGGATTAATCTGGCCTACCCCACATTCTCAGGCACTCTGTTCCAGACCCTAACACCTGCAATAAACCGACCTCCCCACACTGTCAGGCACTGTGTTCCAGATGCTAAACCCTACATTAAACCGGCCTCCTCCACCCTCTCAGGCACTGTTTCTGAACCTCATGCCTGGATTGACCCGGTTTACCCCACACTCTCAGGCATTCTGTCCACACCCTAACCCCTGGATTAATCTGGCCTCAACCACACTCTCAGACACTGTGTTCCAGACACGAACCCCTGGATTGACCTGCCCTCCTCCTCACTCTCTGACACGGTCTTTCAGACCCTAACCCCTGTATTAAACAGGCCTTCCCCACACTCTCAGATACTGTGTTCCAGATCCTAACCCCTGGATCTACCTGGCCACCACCACACCCTCAGGCACTGTGTTCCAGACCCTAACTCCTGGATTGACCCGGCCTCCGCCACACTCTCAGACACTGTGTTCCAGACCCGAACCCCTGAATTGACCCAGCCTCCCACACACTCTCAGGCATTGTGTTCCAGATCCTAACCCCTGGATTAATCCAGTTTATCCCACACTCTCTGGCATTGTGTTCCAGACCCTAACTCCTGGATTAATACTGCCTATCCGACTCTCTCAAGCACTGTGTTCCAGACCCTAACCCCTGGATTAATACGGCCTGTCCTACACTCTCAGGCATTGTGTTCCAGACCCTAACCCCTGGATTGACCTGGCCGCTTCCTCACTCTCTGACACTGTTTTCCAGACCGTAACCCCTGCATTAAACTGGCCTCCCCCACACTTTCAGACGCTGTGTTCCAGAACCTAGCCCCTGGATTGATCCAGCCTATTCCACACTCTCAGGCACTGTGTTCCAGACTCAAAATCTGGATTAATCCAGCCTATCCCACACTCTCAGGCATTGTGTTCCCGATCCTAGCCCCTGGATTAATCCAGTCTATCACCCACTCTCAGGCACTGTGTTCCAGACCCAAACCCCTGAATTAATCTGGCCTATCCCACAATCTCAGGCACTGTATTATAAACCCTAACCCCTGGATTAATCCGGCCTATC
>NW_025168930.1:0-1733 GCF_004010195.1 Chiloscyllium plagiosum | reverse complement strand
TAACCGTCTCCGATCATGAATGGTACAGTTGCCAGACCAGGTAGTGATACATCCAGACAGAGTGCTCTCGATGGGGCACCTATAAAAGTGGGCAAGGGTATTTACCGTCATGCCACATTTCCTCAGCTGCCTGAGGAAGGAGAGATGTTGTTGGGCCTTTGTAACCAGTGTGTCCACATTAAGAGTCCAAGAAAGCTTGTTGTGGATGACCACTCCCAGGAGCTTGACGCTCTCCACGCATTCCACCTCTGTGCTGTTAATGTGTAGGGGGGTATGAGTAACATCCCGCTGAAAGTCAATAATAAGTTCCTTGGTTTTGCCGGCATTGGGAGCTAGGTTGTTCTCAGTGCACCATTTTTCCAGGACTATGGTGGTGTCATCAGCGAACTTGTAAATGGCATTAGTCTGGTACTTGGTGACGCAGTCATGGGTATACAGTGAGTACAGTAGGGGGCTGAGTACGCACCCCGGGGGGCTCTAGTGTTGAATGTTAGTGAGGATGAAATATTGTCCCCAATCTTCACTGATTATGGCCTGTGGGTCAGGAAACTGAGAATTTGCAGAGATTTGCAGAGAGTGGAGCTTAGTCCGAGATCACTAAGTTTGGTAGTCAGTCTTGATGGGATAATGGTGTTGAAGGCTGAACTGTAGTCAATGAGTAGGATTCTTACATAGCTGTTCTTGGTGTCAAGATGCTCTTGGGAGGAGTGAAGGGCAAGTGAAATGGCATCTGATGTGGATCGGTTGGTCTGATAGGCAAATTGGAGTGGATCAAGAGTAGTGGGGAGGCTGGAGTTGATTAATGCCATGACTAGCCTTTCAAAGCACTTCATGACCACCGAAGTTAGGGCCACTGGGCGGTAGTCATTGCGACATGCTACATGAGCCTTCTTAGACACGGGGATGATGTTGTCCCTCTTGGAACAGGCAGGGACAGTGGCCTGCTGCAGGGACAGGTTGAAGATGTCTGAGAAGATCTCTGCCAGTTGATCTGTGCATGCTCTGAGTGCACGGCCTGGTACTCCGTCTGGTCCCATCGCTTTCCTTGGAGTCACACGAAGGAAAACTGATCTGCCCTCTGATGCAGTGACGGTTGAGATAGGTTTGTCAGGACTTGTCGGAATAAGAATTACCACTCCGCTGCAATTCTGCTCAAAGTGACCATAGAAGGCATTGAGGGATGTGTCATCATCTTCTATCTTGCACTGTCTCTTTTTTGAACCTGTGATGTCATTCAGTCCTTGCCATAGTTGCTAGGTGTCTGTCTGTGTCTCTAGTTTGGATCAGTATGGGTCCTTGGCTGTCTTAATGGCTCTACGAAGGTCCGGCTTGGATTCTTTTTATTTGAGTGTGTCTCCTGATCTGAAGGTCTCATGCCTGGTTCTTGGTAGGTTCTGTATGTCCTGATTCATCCAGGGTTTCCTGTTGGGGAACACCCGGATTGACTTCCTCGGTTTGCCGTCCTCCACACACTTGCTGATAAAGTCTGTGACGGTGGTGGTGTACTCATCCAAGGTACCTTCGGACTGTTTGAACATGGCCCAATTAGCCGCTACCAGGCAGCACTGGAGTTGATCCTCTGCCTCTTCCAACCAGCACTGGACCTGTTTCCGCGAGGGGGTCTCCTGCGTGAACTTTTGTCTATAAGCCGGGAGAAGAAGCACAGCATTGTGGTCAGAGTTCCTGAAATGACGGCGGGTGATGGAGCGGTAGGCACCTATCACAGTGGTATT
>NW_025168929.1:0-1733 GCF_004010195.1 Chiloscyllium plagiosum | reverse complement strand
ACCTACCCAGGTAAGCTTACACTAACTGCTTCAGGGTCTCGGCTGCCCCTCTGGTCGTCGTCACTTCCCCCTGGTGCTCCCGCTCTTTCTGTGAAGAGAGAGTGAAAGAGAAAAAAAAAAACACCGCTGCCCGCTACCGGTAAGCACTATTAAAACCAAACGGTCTTACCTTCGCTGCTGCTCGCACTGGAAATGCTAGAACTTGCTTTTGTGTGGAGTTGTTGAGATGAATAGCTTTCAATAATTTTAGGCATAAGTTAAATATGTAAGGGGAAAGAAATGGGAGGTAGTGATAGATGAGGAGGGAGCGATTTTATGTGCAACGTGGACATTAGTATTTGTCAGGTGGGTCAAGTATCCTGTATTTATTTGTAAGGTAAATGCCAGAAGTTGAATCAAATTGCATTATGTCTCAGGTTCACTAAACTTCAGTTTACATTGAGATTGTTAAGTGCTATACATGCTACCTGAGCAGAGGGTGGAGAACTGTATAAAATTGACAATAAAAGAAGGAGATTATGACAAGAGCATTGGTTTCTCAAACTAGTTGAAAAAAAATTAGAAGTACCAAAACCATTGCTGATATGAGCTAGCAAACATGGGAAATATGAGAGGCAAGAGTGTGTCACTGGGTCTTGACACAATGGTAGTGGCACTATTTCGGAACCAAGAGACCCAGGTTCAAGTCCCACCTTCCCCAGATGTGTGTAACAGCTCTGAACAGGTTGTTCAAGGTAAAAACTCTAGAAAGGCTAATAAAGCATTACACAATTGGATGAAAGATAGTTTTACATATGTTTATTCCATATGCAATAAGTAAAAATAAACATTGTTATTTATTTTCTACTCCAACTCTGTTCCCTCGATCTGCCTTCAATTTCTCTCCTTGACTGCATTCTGAGATTAAATCAGTTTGTTAACAACATTGATGTCCTATTTGATTGTCTTAGCTTTGAATTATGTACTTGTGCTACTACAGTGCTACTGGTTTAGACCATGCATCACTATTGTACTCACCTGTTGAAATGTTTACCTTCGTTTTCTCTGGATTTGATTAATCCAGTGCACTCCTGTCTTGTCTGCAGTATTCTACTCTTGTAAAGTTAAGATCATCCAAATGCCTACTGCCTTGTGCCTTAACTTAAACTAAGTCCTGTTCGCCTATTACTGACTATGTGAATATTGGTCAAGCAACGACTTGATTCTAAAATTCTAAATCTTGATTTCAAATCCCTTCATGGTCTTTACTCTCCCATTCTTTGTGGACCTCCAGACCCTCACCCCTTTCAACTTTCTGAATTTGTGTAATTCTGGCATTTTGTATATCCCTAATTTTAATCTGTGTACAAACTTTGGCTGTGTCTTCAGGTGTCTTGCCTTTCAGCTCTGGAATTCCCTCCCGAAACTTCCCTGTCTGCCTACCTCAGTTTTTGCCTTTGAAACATTTCTTAAAACCCACCTCTTTGACCAAGGTTTGTGTCAACTAACCTCGTGGCAAAATTTGATTTAAGGATGATCCTGTGAAAAGCCTCCAGCAATTTCCTCAACTTTCTCTTCCCCAAGGAGAATAATCCCAGCTTCTCCAGTTTATCATAGGATCACAGAATTGTTATGGTGCTGAAGGAAGCCATTTGGCCTATTAGTGTCTGCACTGAATTGAATTGACTCTTCATATAAGCAGGAGAAAGTGAGGTCTGCAGATCCTGGAGATCGGAGCTGAAAATGTGTTGCTG
>NW_025168928.1:0-1733 GCF_004010195.1 Chiloscyllium plagiosum | reverse complement strand
GAGGAAAAAAGCAATCATTTTCCAGCGTGCAAATTGCACACGTGCCAAACTGAGGGAATACACAAGGAAAATACCTAAAAGAGAGATAGAAAGTATTTGAGCACCTTTGCAGAATCTGCTCCCTCTCTGGATTCACTCCAGTTGCTACAAGTAAACCTCCCTGGGAGTCAGGCAGCCCCGCATCGGGAAGCACTGGGATGGTCAACTACGACCAGTTTACATAGAGAACACATCTCCACATTAAGCAGCCTCGAGGCAAACTTCACTTCCTTCCACTTAAAGTTCAAGACCCCTCAAAGCGAAATTCCCCAGGTAAGTTTGGAAGAATTTCTTCCAGGTGTTCACTAATCATTTCTATGAGCACTTTGTTAAAGTTTGAATATTGCGAGTTTTGATAATTAGTGATTATGAGCGAAATCACAGTTCGAAAAACAGAATGTGGGAATTTAGACAGAGTTTATTTTTGCACAACAGGATATGACATGACAGCAGTGAAGATCTTTTGACGTCATTCTCAAACGTACCTGCCACACGCCAGATGAAAAGCTGAATACTTCTCTGGAAAAACTGCCGAGCAATGCAGGAGAATGGCACAACGCGTGCGTGTTGGGACCATAACCCAAAAGAAAAACCATTCTCCCCTATTCATTCAACGTCGTCTTTAGCACCTTCCCGTATAACGGCGCTCTGTTCTGCACCTTGCCTTCTCATCCGCTTCCCAAAAGATCAAGTCTCTAAACTTCATTTGTGCAAAAATGCCCCATTTATTTTCGCAGAAAGCACCGTCGTGAAACAAGGTTGGGCTGCCTGGAGAACGAATGGGGAAGAAACCAGGCAAGTGAAATGGTGTCGACCCAGCAGAGCGAAGCTGGGCCGCATGGCATCTATTCAGAGTAAAATCACAGTTCGACCAACAGAATGTGGGAACCTAGAAAAAGTTTATATTTACTCAGCCTCCATACGTCTGCGCAACACCATATAAGACGACAGCAGTGGAGATCTTTGACAAGAGTCTCGTCAGACGAAAGGCTGAAGGGACCTGTGGAAAACAGCACTGTGCGTAACAGCAGAGTGGCGTGGCGGGAGCGTGATGGGTCCACGACCCAAAGGTCGATGGATCGAAACCATCCTCTATTGTTCAGTGTCTCCGACCTGTGGAAAACGGCGCTGTGCGTACAAGCGGAGTGGCGCCGCGGGAGCGTGCTGGGTCCACGACCCAAAGGTCGATGGATCGAAACCATTCTCTGCTATTGTTCACTGTCTCCTTGAGCGACTTGCCTTTGCGATGGACTCCGTTCGGCATCTTGTCTTTCAAAAGACTTCCTGACTGTCTGAATGCCCCGTATCATACCATATAGTATGGCGAAACTCATACCGTTCAATTGACCGGCTTTTGGAGGTCTGAGTAGTCTTCTCCTGTTCTTCGTTGGTTTCCTATGAACTGAACCGCAAAACCACTTCTCTGAGATGCCAATGAGCTGATAAAGTTGAAACGCATGCCTTGTGGTTTCGTGCCTTCCCTGCAGTAATTCGCCACGCCGGTTCCGACGTGAATGACAAGCAGATGTTCTGGAAGCTCTTTGCTGCTTGCAATTCTTGGAGCAAAGTGAAATGTCTTTCACACTGAGCAAGTTTCAGCTGGCTCAGAGTCTCCAGTGTACATTGCTCTCTTTCCCGCCAGCTCAGAGAGAGAACAATAAGAGGGACAAAGGAGTGAATAACGATCCGTGTGG
>NW_025168927.1:0-1733 GCF_004010195.1 Chiloscyllium plagiosum | reverse complement strand
AACCTAATTTTTCGTTTCCTATTTGCATGCGTTTTTCCCAATTCCTTTCACTTTAACTTTTCTTATGATGTTAGTGGGAGAGTTCTTAAAAACAGATCCTCCTGAATATCCAACGGTACGTTATCCATTAGCTCCTCTTTGCGTACGTCCACAAGAATCATCTTCACACCATTCCAAAAAAATGTTTGCCACTTATGATTTTAGTTTCATCGATGCATGATCATCCTCCCCAGTTTTCCCATTACCTTCTATATATCCACCAACACGTTCTTTGTAATTCAGCCCAAGAGACACCTGACCGCGGATTACAAGTTACTGATCTGTAGTTCACCACTCTCCATTTCATCCTTTCTGAAACTGTTGGATAATATTTATAACGTTTGCCATATCCAGATTGGCTAAATATCTTTCCAGAATGTATTGGAAAATAACATGAAAATCTGAGATGCAATCAATACGTCTATTGCTGTTTCCTCTGAAATTCTTGTATGAAGTACATCTGATCTGTTAGATTTACAAATACTCAATCTAGCTTCCTTTTAAAAGATGGCCTCAACACTGATAAGAATGATCTTAGACTTTACTTACAGAAGTCCCATGGTCACTTGGTATTTCTGGGAAAATTTCTGGATATTCTGCCTTGAAGATAGACACAAAGAAACTGTTTCTTTCCACTGTGATTTCTCTATTCTCTTCAATAAATTACCCTGTCCGCACACCTACTGTTCCACATTTGACCTTTGTTTTTACTTTTGTTTCATTCACTGATGTATTTGTTTTTTAGCAGTCTTTTTATTTAGCCGTCTTTATGTTTTTTTCTTTAGCAGTCTTTATGGTTTTCTTTTGTTTGCATGCTGTTTCGCTTTTTGTATTTCCTTCTCAGTTTCTTGGTCATCCGTTGCTGGGTCCTACATTTCTCCGAATCCATTGGTTTACTACAACACTTGGCATTTTCCTAAGCTGCTTCCTTTGACTTAATAAGTACTTAAAGGTGAGGCTGAAAGGTTTAGGTTGGAGAGGAGGGTGGACCAGATTGATGGGAAGGAAGATGAGCACATAGGAAAGTTCAAATGGGGGAGTGTACTGAGTTGGAATATTGGAGTGGGATAAGGTGGAGTTAGGGGAAATGGGGAAACTGGTGATATCTACATTAATCCACTGTGGTTGGAGGGTCCCAAGGCAGAAGAGGAACCTTTCTTCATCCATGCTTCGGGTGGTTAGGGTTTGGCGATGGAACCCCTCGATTAGATTTCAGTCTCTCCCTCACTCCTGGGTATCTCATATGCTGTATGTAATCCACCCTGAACCCCTCGATTAGATTCCAGTCTCTCCCTCGCTCCTGGTTATCTCAAATGCTGTTTGTAAACCACCCCGAACCCCTCGGTTAGATTCCAGTCTGTCCCTCACTCTTGGGCATCTCATACTCTGTATCTAAACCACCCATAACCCCTCGATTAGATTTCAGTATCTCCCTCACTCTTGGGTATCACATCTGCTTTATGTAAACCACCCTGAATCCCTCGATTAGATTCCGGTCTCTCCCTCGCTCCTGGTTATCTCATATGCAGTATATAAACCACCCTGAACCCCTCGATTTAATTCCAGTCTGTCCCTCACTCTTGGGCATCTCATATGCTGTATGTAAACCACCCTGAACCCCTCGGTTAGATTCCAGTCTCTCCCTCGCTACTGGTTATCTAATATGCTGTATGTAAACCACCCCCACCCCTCGA
>NW_025168926.1:0-1733 GCF_004010195.1 Chiloscyllium plagiosum | reverse complement strand
ACACCTACCAACAATGTGATAAACTGCCCGCGTCTGTCCTGTGAACAAAAAGCAAGGCCCTTGCATTTCAACCAGTCACTGACCCATCAGTGTACGGTCCACCGTGGAAATGTGATGGAAAGTGTTAGCAATAATGGGATCAATCAGCAATAATTGTCATTCAGGTAGTGTCCCGTCAGGCTCACTCAGATCCTGAACCCACTGCAAGCTCAGTTTAATAGAGTGGAACTCCAAAGGGGCAGTGAGAGTAATTACTCTTAACATCGAGTCACCATTTAACAGAGTGTGACAATCGGAGCCCGAGTAAAACTCTAGTTGATCAGAATCTGGGGCAAGTACTCTCCTGGTGGGAATTATCCTGAGCAACAATAACGTCTGTTGTCAGTGTGAGTAATTATCCCCAGCAACAATAATGCCTGTTGTCAGTGTGAGCAACTGGAACTCCAGGAAAGCTCTGCAGCCATTCCTCAGGAAAGAGAGTGTCTGAGGCTCAACCATTTCCAGCTGCTGCAATGACCCTCTCTCCATCATAAGGTCAGACGGGGGAATGGTCACTCATTATACCATTCCTGAAACAGACCATGCTGCAATGCAACAAGACCTGGAAAACATCCGGATTTTGTCTGACAACAGCAAGTAATGTTCACGACACTCAAACATTAGACAACTATAACAATAAAGAATCAAACCATCATTCTTTGATTTTTAATAGCATTCCCATCACTGAGTCCCCAACAATGAGTCCCCAACATTGAGTCCCCAACACGGTGTCTATCAGCATCCTGGGTGCCATCACTGACTAGGAATTGCCCTGAACTAGCCACATTAATAACACTGCCTTTTAGAGCAGGTCAGAGGTTAGGAATTCACCTACTAACTCCACAAAACCTGCGATGGTTATTCCTGAAATGTAATATAAGGTGAAATTCCAGCCAATTTAACAATTATCACTTCCACGACCATCCATCCATATCCCACTGATGTGCAGCAATAGCAGTGTATACCATCTACAAGACTCACTGCTCCAAGGCTTATTGGACAGTACCTTCTAAAGTCACTGCCATCGAGAAGAACAAAGGCAGCAGGGAGTTTGGAAAACCAGCTATCTGAAAGCTCACTCCTTCATACGATCAGATGTGATGAGGTTGGCTCATGAGTTTACAACTCCCAACTCCTCAGATCACAAAAATCAGTCCAAATGCAGCAAGACTTGGAAAGCAGCCAGGCTTCGGGGCTGACAAGTGACAAGTAACATCTGTGCCACACAAATGTCAGACAATGACCATCTTAAACCACCTCATTATCGACATTCAAAATTCAAAGGCAGTACCATTGCTGGTATTGGCATTAACATTCTCAGGTTAATCCAAGGCTATTTCCCTGCTACGGTGAGAACATCAAATCAGAAGTTAGGAATCCTGCTGCAAGTAACTTTTCTTCTGCTTTGCCAAAGCCTGGCCAACTCCTCCAAGGTTCAAGTCAGGAATATGATCAAATAATCTCCACTTGTTTGATGGGTGCAACTCCAGAAGTACTCAGATAGTTTGACACGATTAAAGACTGAGCAGCTGAAATAAATGGTCCCCATCCACAACGACTCCCTCCCTCCACCATCCAGTAGCAGATATGAGTACATTGACATTTCCTCTGTTAGCACCATCCGCAGTCATTACCATTGCCATCTGGAAAGAAAAGGACAGTATTTAGGGAATAGTGATCATAATTCATTTGAT
>NW_025168925.1:0-1733 GCF_004010195.1 Chiloscyllium plagiosum | reverse complement strand
TCCACAAGATCAGGGCTGATCTTTTCTTGGCCTCAGCTCCACATTCCTGCTCTCTCACCATAACCCTTAATTCTTTTCCTGTCACAAATCTACATTTTGCCTTCAAGGCGTTCAAGTTGATAACATCAAATGCTGCACTCGGCAGGGAATTCCACAGATTCACAACCCATTACCTGAGGAAGCTCCGCCTGAACTCAGTCCTAAATCTGCTCCCCTTAGTTTGAGGTTATGCTCTAGTTTCACCCGTCCCCAGTGGAAATAACCTCCCTGCTTCTATCTTATCTACTTCCTTCAAAGTTTTATTTTTTCCACTCCAACCTCCCATTCTTCTAAATTACAATGACTATAGAACCAGTTTTCTCAATCTCTCCACATACGCCAACCCACTCAACTCCCAACCCAAGTGAACCTCCTGTGCCAGTACATCCTTGCTAATGTAAGGGGACCAAACCTGTACACAGTACTCCAGGTGTGGACTCACCAGCACCCTGTACAGCTGCAGCATAACCATCCCTCTAGCAATGAAGGACAATATTCCCTTCACTGCCATAATTACCTGCTGCACCTGCAAACCAACTTCCTGTGATTCATGCACTAGGACACCCAGCTCCCTCTGCACAGCAGCATGCTGCAAGTTTTCACCATTTCATCATCAGTTTGCTGTTAGTCCAACCAAAATGGATATCCTCACATTTCCCAACATTGTCCTCCAAACACCAGATCTTTACCCACTCACTTAACCTATCTGTATCCCTGTGCAGACTGACAGTGGCCTCGGCAGACATTGCTCTCCCTTATCTTTGTATCAAATGTGAACTCTGACACCGTACACTTGGTCCTCAACTCCAAAACACTTGTGTAAATTATAAACAGTTGTAGTGCCAACAGTAATCCAAACAACTATTTATCACCATTCTTTATTTTTTGTTGGTTAACCGATCCTGTATCAATGATAATTACCCACAATGCCATGCATCTTTACCTTATTCAGCAGCCTTTTGTGTGGCAACTTATCGAATACCTACTGGAAATCCAGATACACCACATCCACCGAGTCCGCCTTGTCCAACGCGCTCGTCGTATCTTCAAATAATTCCAGTAAATGCGTAATACATGACCTACGTTCCATGAATCCATGCTGTGTCTGCTCAATGAGACAATTTCTACCCAGATATCTCACCACTACTTCCTTGAGAGATTCAAGCATTTTCTCCACTAAAGAAGTTACGCTAACGGGTCCTTTTTGAAAAATAGTGGCACCACATTGGCAGCTTCCATTCCGTCAAAACCATCCCAGAATCCAACAAATTTTAGTGAATTATCATGAGTTGTATTAGCTATTCCACCCGCACCCCCCTCCCCCCCCCCCCCCCCCCCGCCATTTCTTTTTTTTTCCCTGGGATGCATTCCATCAGGGCCAGGAGATCCATTTACCTTTAGCTGTTATCTTTCCCAACATAAACTCTTTACTGAGAATGATTGCATCTCTGTCCTCATCTGCCACTGCCTCCATAGGCCTGCGATGATGAGAGTACATAGACAGTATGTTCCTGTTATAGCCAAGGCTAGTAGGAGTAGAGAATACTGCCTGTCGAGAGAAGTTGAAGGCCTGGTCAAGAAAATGAAGGAGGGATATGGCAGGTACAGACAGCTGGGTTTGTGTGACTCCCTAGAGGAGTGTAGGGGCAGTAGGAGTATAGTCGAGGTAAACCACAAGGGCAAAAATGGGACAT
>NW_025168924.1:0-1733 GCF_004010195.1 Chiloscyllium plagiosum | reverse complement strand
CGACTGGTACACCCAGGTCCCTCTGCACGTCCCACTCTCCCATTGTACACCCATTCAGGTGGTAATCTGCCTGACAAGGAAAACAAAGAGTGTCAAAGGTTCTGCTCACTCTGAGAGCTGTCTCGGAGGCAACCAGACCAGAATCAAGCGTTAGAGTCGCAGCTTCCGAGGAGCAGGAAAATTGACATTTCAGGTCCTGATGAAGGGCTTTTGCCCAAAACGTCGATTCTCCTGCTCCTCGGATGCTGCCTGACCTGCTGCAATTTTCCAGCACCGCTCTAGAAATGTTTTCGGTGGCCACTGTCTGAAAACCTACTGGAATCAGAAACTCTCTGAACATTTCAGCAGTTTTCTTCTTGTTTTTG
This sequence comes from Chiloscyllium plagiosum, assembly GCF_004010195.1. NCBI lineage: Eukaryota > Metazoa > Chordata > Chondrichthyes > Orectolobiformes > Hemiscylliidae > Chiloscyllium > Chiloscyllium plagiosum. Next base: position 1,368 of record NW_025168924.1, on the reverse strand, counting down.
GTATTCACTTGCATCGTCTCCGGGTCTGTGGGGGAAGGGCTGGGAAATGGGGCGAGCGTAGTTAGGAATCAGCATCGTGGGCCGAATGGCCTGAAGTGAATGACAACGAGTATTAGAGAGACTTAGACAGAGGCCACACAGGTAACATTGCACAGGGGGCGTGTGCACAGTGAGATCACCAAGAACGAGATCAGCATGATTTGAAGTTGGAGAGCTCCATGGACCAGTCTAATAACAGCCAGGAAGTTGCTGTCCCTGAGCCCAGTGGTGCGTGTGTTCAGGTTTCTGTACCTTCTGCCTGACGGGAGAGATTACCGCGGTGGGAGGGGTCTCTGATGATGTTGGCAGGCTTCCCGCGGCAGTGAGCCGTGTAAACAGAGTCCAAGGATGGGAGGCTGGTTTCCGTGATGGTCTGGGCTGTGCACACCACCCCCTGTCGTGTCTCATGGTCCCTGGGCAGAGCAGTTTCCACACCAGGCTGTAATGTCCCCCACCCCTCCCCCTGGACAGTACCCTCTCAGCGGGACATCTGTCGCCGTCGGTGAGGGTCCTTATGGGCAGGCCTGAGTCTCCTGAGGAAGAAGAGGCGTTCTTGTGCCTTCTGAACATTTATGTCGTCCATTGTAACCTCGGTCTCCCTTCGTTACAGATACAGAGAAGATCGACATACAACACGATTCTGTGTGACGTTGGTAGTTGAGGTGATCTGCTGTCTGTAGGATGGAGAGTTTGGGGTCAGAACATGGAAAGCCAGACAGGAACACAGAAAAGGGACAGTGACCCAGTCCTCCACCATCCCACAATGCCCCCAACCCTTCCCCGTTAGCCTAGGGCACAGGATGATCCCACAGCCCCATCCCTGGAGGGAGCTGAGTGTCGGCTAGCGGTGGGTTGGGAAGGTGTGTTGGTGGGGGAGCTGGGGTGGGGTGGAGGAAGGAGGGTGGGGGCGACTGCAAGTGAACCCGTGTAGATGCCCCTCGCCCTCCCACCCACCCCCGAGCAAGGGGTAATTCCAGCCAGGGAAGGGGGGGGGGGGGCTGGCCTTGCCGTCCGTTAATCCAACCAGAAACACTCGCTCGGTCTGAGTGTGACGCTGCCTGCAGTTGAATAGCACTTGCCACCTGGTTCCCCTAGAATGGAATGGACGATTGGGGGTGGAGGAGGGGAGAGCAAGAGGGCTGGAAGTGAGGTGACGACAGAGATATTTTCCCTACCCCAGCATCCAATTCTGAAGCCCCCTCACCTCCCACCAACACACTATTGGGAGGAGGTCAACAAGCCTTTAGAGAGGGAGGTACAGGAGCGATGGAAGGGTCAGTCAGTCAGTCATGTTCCCTCCGAGCAGGTGAGGATAAGGGGGAGATTGAA
>NW_025168923.1:0-1733 GCF_004010195.1 Chiloscyllium plagiosum | reverse complement strand
TTGGAGAGGGTGCAGAAGAGGTTTACCAGGATGCAGCCTGAATTAGAGGTTATGAGAGGCTAGAAAAATTTCTCTGGGGAGGCGGAGGCTGAGGGGAGACCTGCTAGAAGTCTATAAAATGATGAGATGCATAGATAGAGTTGACGGTCAGAATTTTTTCCCCAGAGTTGAAATGTCTAAAACTAGGGGACATGCATTTCAGTTGAGAGGGGGAAAGTTGTGAGAGGTGGGTTTTTTTTTACACAGAGAGTAGTAGGAGTCTAGAATGCGCTGCCAGGGTTGCTGGTGGAGGCAGATACGGTAGGGGGGATTTAAGGGGCTTTTAGATAAGCACATGAATATGCGAGGAATGGACTAAGGGCAGGCAGAAGGGATTAGTTTAATTTGGTGTCATGCTCAGCACAACATGGTGATGCTAAAGGGCCTGTTCCTGAACTGGACTGTTTTATGTTCTATAGATTGCAGAGACTGAAGATTGCTTTTACCCTTTCAAAATAAAAATATATTTGACCATTTGTCCATATTTTAATTTATTCTAATTCATTTATAAAAACATAGAGGCAGGTGCAGGCCATTTAGCATTTCATTTATTGGCCTCTCCTCCTATTTGAATGAATCTCTAACTCTGTTGAGCAGTTACTTCGCTGCAACATAGCTTTCTTCCTTCTCTTGCAAGTTAAACATTTTTATAAGCTGAAGGTTCCTCACACTCCCGACTCCCCTGGCAAGGGGTGGGCAACGGGACTAGCTGCGAGGGCTTGGGGGCTCAAGAAAGAAACTTCATTTCACCCCCGCTGGGCAAGAACATCCATGGGTGACTTTGCCAACTCCCCTACAACTGGCAAGGTAAAATGTAATCAAAAGAAAGAGGGATTCAGAATAATTTAACTCTGTTGGAAAACTTAACTGAATAATAGATGCAGTACCAATTACTAATTGACTGTTTCAAATAATAACATCCCATAAACACACCCTTTGACAAAAAGACAAATTCAGACACAGATTTGTGTTTTGTTTAACGTGGAGTAATTTGACCATGCGCATTGCATCTGGAACACAACACTTTCCATTCTACCTTTAAAGTAAGAAAGTGTTAGGGTCCATGTTAGCTTCTTAAAATAATTGGAGGGGTCTGCTTGGCTCCATAACAACCATTCTGGACTAGAAAGCAAGAAACAGACTTGAAAAAGGAAGGGAAAATGAACTGGTAAATGCATTGCACCTTTTTTTAAATAAAAGATTCATGGAGATAGCCAACCTCTGTCGCATCTCCATGGTAACACAGCAAAGGACGAATCAGAATCAACCTGCCTGTCTAAGAATTAAGATTGACAGTCAACTGCTCTTGCAGCATGTCCACCCCAATGATTGGTCAACCTTTTCTCCAATTGAATGGAATGATGTCCCCTCTTACATCGTTAACTGAGTGCAAGATAAGAAACGTGAACCTGTTTAGCAAAGTCTTAAGTTCTGTGGTACCATACGATGAATTGTCTGCACTCAGTTTCAGAAGGGAAATGCAGCTCCCTCACATCCTTTCCCACTGTAATTCCCATCAAATATTTTACGGCTCTGCTATTGGAATCTTAAAGTGAGAGATCAGAGGCTGGCTTTTCTTGGGACGCAATGGAATTTGTCATGGTAAGGTCCTAGGGAGTGTTGCTGAACAAAGAGACCTTGGAGAGCAGGTTTATAGCTCCTTGAAAGTGGAGTCGCAGGTAGATACGATAGTG
>NW_025168922.1:0-1733 GCF_004010195.1 Chiloscyllium plagiosum | reverse complement strand
TCCCTGTCACTATCTGAGGGTCAAACCCTGTCACTGATTAAGATTCAATTCCTGTCGCTAACTGAGATTCAAACCCTGTCACGAACTGAGATTTAATCCCTGTCACCGACTGAAGTTCAATCCCTGTCGCTATCTGAGTTTCAATCCCTGTCACTGACTGCGATTCAATTCCTGTCACTGATTGGGATTCAATCCCTGTCACTGATTGAGGCTCAATCCCTATCACTGACTGAGGTTTAAACGATGTCACTGACTGAGATTCAATCCCTGTCACTGACAGCGATTCAATCTCAATCTCTGACTGAGGTTCAATCCGTGTCACTGATTGAGATCCAACTCCTGTCACTGACTGAGGGTCAATCCCTGTCACGAACTGAGGTTTAGTCCCTGCCACGAACTGAGATTCAATCCGTGACACTGACTGAGGTTCAATCCCTGTCACTGGCTGAGGTTCAATCCCTGTCACTGACTGAGTGTCAATCCCTGTCACTGACTGAGGGTTAGTCCCTGTCACGAACTGAGATTCAATCCGTGACACTGACTGAGGTTCAATCCCTGTCACTGGCTGAGGTTCAATCCCTGTCACTGACTGAGGGTCAATCCCTGTCACTGACTGAGGTTTAGTCCCTGTCACGAACTGAGAGTCAATCCGTGACACTGACTGAGGTTCAATCTCTGTCACTGACTGAGGTTCAATCCCTGTCACTGACTGAGGCTCAATCCCTGTCACTGACTGAGGTTCAATCACTATCACTGACTGAGATTCAATCCCAGTCACTGATTGTGATTCAATTCCTGTCACTGATTGAGGCTCAATCCCTGTCACTGACTGAGGTTTAAAACATGTCACTGACTGAGATTAAATCCCTGTCACTGACTGAGGTTCAATCCTGTCACTGACTGAGGCTCAATCGCTGTCACTATCTGAGTTTCAATCCTTGACACTGACTGCGATTCAATTCCTGTCACTGATTGAGATACAATCCCTGTCACTGACTGCGATTCAATTCCTGTCTCTGACTGAGGTTCAATCCGTGTCACTGATTGAGATCCAACTCCTGTCACTGACTGAGGGACAATCCCTGTCACTGAATGAGGTTTAGTCCCTGTCACGAACTGAGATTCAATCTGTGACACTGACTGAGGTTCAATCCCTGTCACTGGCTGAGGTTCAATCCCTGTCACTGGCTGAGGTTCAATCCCTGTCCCTGACGGAGGATCAATTCCTGTCACTGACTGCGATTCAGTCACGGTCACTAACTGAGGGTAAACAACTGTCACTGATTGAGGGTCAATCCCTGTCATTGACTGAGGTTAAAACCCTGTCAATGACTGAGGTTCAATCCCTCTCACTGACTGAGGTTCAATCCTGTCAGTGACTGAGGCTCAATCCTGCCACTATCTGATTGTCAATCCCTGTCACTGATTAAGGATCAATCCCTGTCACTGACTGAGATTCAATCCCTGATACTGAATGAGATTCAATCTCCGTGACTGACTGAGATTCAATGCCTGTCACTGACTGAGATTCAATCCCTGTCACTGACTGACGTTCAATCCCTGTCACTGACTGAGGTTCAATCCCTTTCAATGACTGAGATTCAATCCCTTTCACTGACAGACGTTCAATCCCTGTCACTGACTGAGATTCAACCCCTGTCACTGATTGAGATTCAAACTCTGTCACTGACTCTGATTCCATCCCTGTCACTGACTGAGATTCAACCCCGGCC
>NW_025168921.1:0-1733 GCF_004010195.1 Chiloscyllium plagiosum | reverse complement strand
ACCACCCTCCAGTCTGGGTCTCCCCTCCCTGTAACACCCTCCAGTCTGGGTATCCCCTCCCTGTACCACCCTCCAGTCTGGGTCTCCCCTCCCTGTACCACCCTTTAGTCTGGGTCTCCCCTCCCTGTACCACCCTCCAGTCTGGGTCTCCCCTCCCTGTACCACCCTCCAGTCTGGGTCTCACTGCCCTGTGTCACCCTCCAGTCTGGGTCTCCCCTCCCTATACTGCCCTCCAGTCTGGGTCTCACTGCCCTGTACCACCCTCCAGTCTGGGTCTCCCCTCCCTGTACCACCCTTTAGTCTGGGTATCCCCTCCCTGTACCACCCTCCAGACTGGGTATCCCCTCCCTGTGTCACCCTCCAGTCTGGGACTCACCTCCCTGTGTCACCCTCCAGTCTGGGTCTCTCCTCCCTCAGCCACCCTCCAGTCTTGGACTCCCTTCCCCGTGCCACCCTGCAGTCTGGATCGCACTGCCCTGTGCCACCCTCTAGTCTGGGACTCACCTCCCTGTGCCATCCTCCAGTCTGGGAGTCTCCTCCCAGTGCCACCCTTCTGTCTGGGACTCACCTCCCCGTACCACCCTCCAGTCAGGGTCTCACTGCCCTCTGTCACCTTCCAGTTTGGGTCACCCTCCCTGTGTCACCCTCCTGTCTGGGATTCTCCTCCCAGTGCCACCCTCCAGTCTGGGTCTCTCCTCCCTGTGTCACCCTCCAGTCTGGGAGTCTCCTCCCTGTGCCACCCCCCAGTCTTGGTCTCACCTCCCTGTGCCACCCTCCAGTCTGGGTCTCCCCTCCCTGTAACACCCTCCAGTCTGGGTCTTTCCTCCCTCAGCCACCCTCCAGTCTGGGACTCACCTCCCTGTACCACCCTCCAGTCTGGGTCTCACTGCCCTCTGCCACCCTCCAGTCTGGGTCTCCCCTCCCTGTGCCACCCTCCAGTCTGGGTCTCCCCTCCCTGTGTCACCCTCCAGTCTGGGTCTCCCCTCCCTGTGCCAACCCTCCAGTCTGGGACTCACCTCCCTGTACCACCCTCCAGTCTGGGTCTCACCTCCCTGTAATACCCTCCAGTCTGGGTCTCCCCTCCCTGTACCACCCTCCAGTCTGGGTCTCCCCTCCCTGTACCACCCTTTAGTCTGGGTCTCCCCTCTCTGTGCCACCCTCCAGTCTGGAACTCTCCTCCCTATGTCACCCTCGAGTCTCACTGCCCTGTGCCACCCTCCAGTCTGGGTCTCACTGCCCTGTGCCACCCTCCAGTCTGGGTCTCACTGCCCTGTGCCACCCTCAGTCTGGGTCTCACTGCCCTGTGCCACCTTCCAGTCCGGGGCTCACCTCCCTGTACTACCCTCCAGTCTGGGTCTCTCCTCCTCAATTCCCCTCTGAGTCAGTGTAAAGTTTGAAGTTTGAAAGGAAGCAGGAAAAGAACAGGCCGAGTGTCTGACTGTGTCACCATCTTGGACCATCCTGCACCTATCGAAGAGCTGCCACGTTCTCCCTGGACTGTGTGAGTGCTTCCCAGAAGAGTTTTCCAGAATATTTGTCACCTTCCATATTTGCTTCCTCCGCCCCCATCAGAGTGTGTTCCCTCTATACACTGGCACATGTTGCAGCAACACAGCCCGTCGCACACCCACATGCCCTTCCAACCAGAAGGTCAGTGCCATAGGAACTATCTTCCTGAAAAGGACCTGGAAGAAGAGTCCTTGAATATTTCAAGGCAGAGGTAGATAGATTCT
>NW_025168920.1:0-1733 GCF_004010195.1 Chiloscyllium plagiosum | reverse complement strand
AACATAAACATTACATCGCAGTACAGGCCCTTCAGCCCCCGATGTTGCGACAACCTGTGAAATCAATCGAAAGCTCATCTAACCTAAACTATTCCTTTATCATCCATATTTTTATCCAATTTATATGCCCTTAATGTTGGCAAGTCTGCTACTGTTGCAGACAGGGCATTCCACGCCCCTACTACTCTGAGTGAAGAACTTACCCCTGACATCTATTTCCCCTCAATTTAAAGCTATGTCCCCTCACGCTAACTATCACCATCTGAGGAAAAAGGCTCTCACTGTCCACCCTATCTAACCCTCTGATAATCTTGTATGCCTCTATTAAACCACCTCTTAACCATCTTCTCTTTTATGAAAACAGTCTCAAGTCCCTCAGCCTTTCCTCATAAGACCTTCCCTCCATACCAGGCAACATCCTAACAAATCTCCCCTGAACCCTTTCCAAAGCTTCCACATTCTTCCTATAATGCGGTGACCAGAATAGTATGCAATACTCCAAATGCGGCCGCATCAGAGTTTTATACAGCTGCAGCATGACCTCATGGTTCTGAAACTCAATCCCTCTACCAATAAAAGCTAACACACCGCATACCTTCTTAGCAACTCTAACAAACTGGGTGGCAACTTTCAGGGATCTATGTACATGGACACAGAGATCTCTCTGCTCATCCACACTACCAAGAATCTTACCATTTGCCCAGTACTCTGCATTCCTGTTGCTCCTTCCAAAGTGAATCACCTCACACTTTTCCACATTAAACTCTATTTGCCACTTCTCAGCCCAGCTCTGCAGCTTATCTATGTCCCTCTGTAGCCTACATCATCCTTCGGCGCTATCCACAGCTCCACTGATCTTAATGTCATCCGCAAATTTAATAATCCATCCTTCTACACCCTCATCCAGGTCATTTATAAAAATGACAAACAGCAGAGGCTCCAAAACAGATCCTTGTGGTACACGACTCGTAACTGAACTACAAGATGAACACTTGGTCTTCTTTCGGATCCAAACCACCAAATCACCCTCAATCCCATGCCTCTGTACTTTGTGCAATAGCCTACCATGGGGAACCTTATCAAATACCTTACTAAAATCCATACACACCACATCAACTATATTACCCTCATCCACCTGTTTGGTCACCTTCTGAAAGAACTCAATAAGGTTTGTGAGGCATGACCTACCCTTCACAAAATCATGTTGACTATCTCTAATCAAATTATTCCTTTATAGATGACTGTGAATCCTATCTCTTATAATCCTTTCCAAAACTTTGCCCACATCCAAAGTAAGGCTCACAGGTCTATAATTACCAGGGTTGTCTCTTTGAACAAGAGGATAACATTTGCTATCCTCCCGTTTTCTGATACTATTCCTGTAGACAATGAGATACACCCCCACACACAGACACACTCACACATACACAGACACATATGCAGACACACAGACAAATACACACACACACCTACACGGAGACAGACACACACACACCTACACGGACACACACACACACACAGGCAACATGGTGTCTCAATGAGTAGCACTGCTGCATCAGAGTTTTAGGGATCCGGTTTTGATTACAGCCGGAACGTTTGCACATTCTCCCGGTGTCTGTGTGGGCTCCCTCCAGTTGCTCAGCTTCCTCCCACAGTCCAAAGATGTGCAGGTTAGTTAACCAAGCTAAATTGTCCATAGTACCCAGGGATATGCAGGCTAAATGGATTAGCCA
>NW_025168919.1:0-1733 GCF_004010195.1 Chiloscyllium plagiosum | reverse complement strand
TTTTTGAAAATTGCCATGTCAGCTGAATTAAACCCAGTATGAGATAGAATATAGAACATAGAACAATACAGCACAGAACAGACCCTTCGGCCCACGATGTTGTGCCGAACATTTGTCCTAGCTTAAGCATCCATGTACCTATCCAATTGCCGCTTAAAGGTCACCAAAGATTCTGACTCTACCACTCCCACAGGCAGCGCGTTCCCATGCCCCCACCACTCTCTGGGTAAAGAACCCACCTCTGACATCACCCCTATACCTTCCACCCTTCATCTTAAATTTATGTCCCCTTGTAACACGTTGGATAAATTAACCAACGCCAGTCCTGTCCTGGCTCACTTAGTCGGTATAGCTTGAGACCTTTAATCTCAATAGTGTGGGATCGAGATCCACGCAGTGCGCTGTTGTTTGTTAATAGGTTTACCGCTCTCCATTAATGTTCCAAGAGCGAATTTGCTCGCTGAGGCAGGTTTTGTTGACACATTGTTTCCACCGTTTTTGATTATCTCTTGGTTTCTGAGTGACAACTGTCTCCACTGTACTGCAGGTGCAAGAGACAAGGTTATCAGTTCAGCCGAATATGCTATAAACGATGTCCCTTCCAAAACGTGAGGTTCCATTCCAAACGTGCCCCAACCAAAGTGTCCAGAGACGTCGAATGCGAATGGCTACTTGCTGGGGGGACTGACAGTGACAGCTGCATGTCAAATGGTGCTGAAATAGAATTAACTGATTGAGAATGCGATGGAAACCGAATGGACTCTTCTTGAAATTTTCCCAATTCACTCTTTAAATGGTGCTGTTATGTACCCATTTGGGTTTACGTAATGAACAACTTATTGTCAGTAACAGGGGTTGTGGTGATACAGGAGTGAGGTTTCCGTGTGGGTCAGAAATGATCAGGTCGAATAGGGAATTCAAACGTCCACAGAGCAGACAAAGCTGAATGGTCCAGGATCACACTTCTCCCTTCTGTTTCAGTACCAACGAAAGAAATTGCGGGAAAATCTCAGCAGGTCTGGTAGAATCTTGGAATGGAAAACCGAGTTAAGTCTTCAAGACCAGTGACACTTATTTCTCCACGTCCATCTCCGTCTACCTTACCGCACCCTTCCTTTTTATTGAATATCTCCTGACTCTCAACTTTATCGTCAGTTTCTCTTTTATGACTCCGTCTCCAAACATTCTCCCAGTCTCAAACTTTAATAGCAGACCTGTTCCATCCCTCACGTCGCCGAGTTATGAGAGGAGGACTTCGAAATGCACAATTAACTCTGTTTCTATTTCCTTAGATACTGGATGGCCAGAGACCAGAAGGCATTGGAGGAGAGTTAGAGCGTTCAGCCCATCTGGTCTGCCCGCCATTCGGTCATGACTCATATCGTTCCCAAACCAATTCTCCAGCTTTCTATCTGTGACACTTAGCTCCCCTGAATTTAGGATACAGTCTTTTTTCCCAGAGTGTGAATGAAACGATCCTAACCGTCTCTACATCTGCGGCAGATGTTACACCGTATCTGTGTGTGATCGAGCTCAGTTTCAGTCCCACACAGCAAACACTATTTTCTGAGCAATGCAATCCCCGCTGCGTGACAGACCAACCGTGTGTGTGACACCACGGTTTTTCTGCGAGGCAGTAGTTAGATACTTCACCACCCACGGCAAGGACCGGTGCTTCAAAGTGTGGGGACAAAGAACGATAGGCACAGGAGTTTGTACAGGTTAGGTCGAAA
>NW_025168918.1:0-1732 GCF_004010195.1 Chiloscyllium plagiosum | reverse complement strand
AAGGAGGACATTCTGCACGCGTATGGGACTAACAGAGGGGCATGGAAACCTGCTGCCAGGGCGAGATTAGGGAGAATTCCCAGAAATTCTACAAGTGTGTCCAGCGGAACAGAATGACCAGGGAACAGGTAGGACTCATTAGTGACTTGCCAAATTGCATGCAAATGAAGTTTAGTTGTAGGAGACACAAGATGGTAGTTGACTCCTTGTGTGACTGGAGGCCAGTGTCCAGTGGTATACCACAGGGATCAGTGCTGTGTCCCTTATTATTTGTGATTCGGAGGTGCTGGTGTTGGACTGGGTGGACAATGCTAAAAATCGCATAACACCATATTATAGTCCAACAGGTTTATTCGGCGGCACTACCTTTCAAAGTTCTGCTTCTTCATCAAAGCGCACAATCACCTGATGAAGAAGTAGCGCTTAGAAAGCTAGTGCCTCCGAACAAACCTGTTGGACTCTAACCTGATATTGTGCGATTTTCAACTTTAATATTTGTGGTACTCATAAATGATGTAGCTGTGAATATGGACGAGGGGTGGGGAGTGATATAAATAAGTTTGTGTTTGATACGCAGATTGGCCGGTTGGTTGGCAGTGAGGAGGAAGGCCGTAAGTTACGGGAAGATACAGATGGAATGGTCAGCTGGGAAGATCAATGGCAGATGGAATGTAACCCTGATAAATATGAGGTGATACACGAAGAAAAAGGAACCAGACAGGAGATGACTCACTAGGAAGGTCAGAGGGTGCTTCTCCACACATCCCTGAATGTGATGTACAGGTTAATACACAATTTGGGAAAGCATAGGGGACTGTAAACATAACCTTGATTCATTGAGGCACAGATTATAAGAGCTATGCGGAACTTTGGTGAGGCCAAGATGGAACAGTAGTTCTGAGAATCACATTTCAGGAAGGATGTGACTGCACTGGAGGGGGTGCAAAGGAGATTCACCAGGATGTTCCCTGAGATGGAGCCTATCTGCTATGGAGAGAGGCTGGATAAGCTTGGTTGTTTAGTTTGGGGGAGTAGAGGCTGAGGGAGACGTGATTCTGAAGGATAGGATTACGAGGAGCATGGACAGTGTGGATGGACAGCAGCTGTTCCTTTTAGTCAAAGGGCCACCCTTTTAAAGTGGAGGGTTTGCGGTTTAGTGAGGATTTGAGGATTGCTTTTCACCCAGAGTGTTTTGGGGTCTGAAATGCATTTCTTGTCATGGTAACCTCAAAAGTATGAGAAAATACCCGGCAGTGCACTTGAAATGCCTTAAGATTCATGGCTATGGTTATTGTGTCGTGAAGTGTGTCTAATGTAGACCGTGCTGTATTTCTGATAGTACAGAGTCTTTGCTTCTGTGATTGTATGGCTGTGGAAGGCCAATCACTGAGTACCTTAAAATAGGAATTGATAGGTTTCTGAAGAATATCTTAACAAAGTTTATAAGACAGAACTTATAATATTTTCTGAAAATATGTCAATGTCAAAATTAAGGGAAATAAATGTGCAGCTTTCCTACGGTTTGATACCAGATAATTGAGGACCGGGAAATGGCAGAACTATGGAGCAAATACTTCAGTTATGCCTTTACGGAAGAAAGCAAAACAAAAAAGAAAACTTCCTCGTAATACAAGGGAACTTTAGTCTGGTGAGAAAAGGGGAATAGAATTAAATTATCAACTAAACAGTTTAGAGAAAATATCAGACTGAAATTAATGGGCATAGACAAAGT
>NW_025168917.1:0-1732 GCF_004010195.1 Chiloscyllium plagiosum | reverse complement strand
CTTCATGTACTGAGCCATTATTACACATTTATAACACAAGTTACCACAATAACCTGAGCTGAACAATAATTAGATATTAGCAACACTTAGATTTTCGAAAAATCTATCAGTACACTTAGAAGAAGGAGAAATTTAATTTTGCTACATGACTGTGGAAAAGTAGTGAAAGTTCTCTGAATTCATAAGGCTGAGATTACTGTGATTATTCAAATGAGCAAAAGTCAGTTTGCAAAGCGTGTTGGATGCAAAATGATTCGTTCCATTGTGGGATAGTTGACCTGAAAACAACAGCATTGTTGCAATGGATTAAATTAAAATATGGATTAAAATGATATATGGATCTGACGATACACGTTAGAAAGACAAACAAATTATTCTGCAATTATTAGAAGGATAATGAATTCCTAATAAGTGTTGTATTCTGAACAAATACATTGACTCAATATTTTAAAAACACTTTGCTCTGATGTTGCTTACATTAAGATCGGTAAACTGAAGACTGAAATATAATACCTAGATTGATGGATTGAGGACAATAAATGAGCCATTCAATAGTTATTGAAAATATTTTTTTTGTCAAAATGCAGAAAATACAGATGTAATGTATTTCATTCAAATAGTTTACTTGTAGAAACATGTGTTTTTAATTTATGTAATTTTATTCTGATCGATGTTCAAACACATGTGTCTAAATTAGGAAGAAAATAAAAAGATAATGAAAGTGTATATGAGAGTGACCACAAGATACAGTCCATGACATTTGATAGAAAAAGGAATTTTCATAATCTCATGACTATTTAATGTTAATAAATAATTAACTCCTCAGGTACTGAAGCAGTCCAGGTCAAAGTACAACAAGATCTGGACAATATCCAGGCTTGGGCTGGCAAGGGCCAAGTAACATGTATGCCACATAGCTATCACGTATAAGAAATAACCTAACCACCATCCCTAGACATTCGATTGTGTTACCATGACTGAACACCCATTATCAACATTATCCTGTGGATAATCATTGATCAGGAACTGAATTGGATTTACCACATAAACACCGTGGCTACAAGAGTAATTCAATCCTGGCTCCTGAAATCCTGTCCAAACGCTACCAGGCACAAGTCAGGAGTGGGATGAAATACTCCCCACTTGCCTGGATGAGTGCAGCCCTAACAACACTCAAGAAACTTGATACCATCCGGAATAAGGCAGCCCGCTTGATTGGCACTGCTCTCCTGAGCACCAGTGGTGGTGATGGTGGATGCTTGTGGATGTCCTAGCTGCAATCACTGCCTCTTCTTATTAACAAAGATAGAAGGTTCTTACATTGCTCAACTTTCTCATCAAAAACGAGTACAGTATTCACCCCAGCCCTCTGTTATACCAACCAGCAGAATTTCCACCACCAATAGCAGCTCCTCTTAAAATATTTTGCCAGTAACTTGTAATTAACTGGTTACTACAATTACAACTGAAAATGTGTTGCTAGAAAAGCGCAGCAGGTCAGGCAACATCAAAGGAGCAGGAGAATCAACGTTTCGGGCACGTTGAACCAAATTTCGAAATGATCTTTCTGAACATAATATAGATCAGGTTAAAACTAAAGTAGGTGTCTTACACAACTTGCTGCAAGGACATAGACAGTAGAATCTGAGGTGATCGTGAGTATGTGGTGGTGAATGTGGGAGACAAGCTGGGACTGTAATGGATTAGTCATGGTGAGACAGAACAAATGATG
>NW_025168916.1:1119-1732 GCF_004010195.1 Chiloscyllium plagiosum | reverse complement strand
AACTCCAATTAAACCTGTTGGACTGTAACCTGGAGTTGTGTGATTTTAAACTCCAATTAAACCTGTTGGAGTGTAACCTGGTGTGGTGTGATTTTTAACTCCAATTAAACCTGTTGGACTGTAACCTGGTTTTGTGTGATTTATTACTCCAATTAAACCTGTTGGACTGTAACCTGGCCTTGTGTGATTTTTAACTCCAGTGAAACCTGTTGGACTGTAACCTGGCGTTGTGTGTGATTTTTAACTCCAATTAAACCTGTTGGACTGTAACCTGGCCTTGTGTGATTTTTAACTCCAATTAAACCTGTTGGACTGTAACCTGGTTTTGTGTGATTTATAACTCCAATTAAACCTGTTGGACTGTAACCTGGCGTTGTGTGTGATTTTTAACTCCAATTAAACCTGTTGGACTGTAACCTGGTGTTGTGTGATTTTTAACTCCAATTAAACCTGTTGGAATGTAACCTGGCCTTGTGTGATTTTTAACTCCAATTAAACCTGTTGGACTGTAACCTGTGTTGTGTGATTTTTAACTCCAATTAAACCTGTTGGATTGTAACCTGGCATTGTGTGATTTTTAACTCGAATTAAACCTGTTGGAATGTAACCTGGC
>NW_025168916.1:0-1080 GCF_004010195.1 Chiloscyllium plagiosum | reverse complement strand
TTGGACTGTAACCTGGTGTTGGGTGATTTTTAACTCCAATTAAACCTGTTGGACTGTAACCAGGTGTTGTGTGTGATTTTTACCTCCAATTAATCCTGTTGGACTGTAACCTGGCGTTGTGTGTGAGCGTTGTGTGATTTTTAACTCCAATTAAACCTCTTGGACTGTAACCTGGTGTTGCGTGATTTTTATCTGCAATTGAACCTGTAGGACTGTAACCTGGCGTTGTGTATGATTTTTAACTCCAATTAAACCTGTTGGACTGTAACCTGGCGTTGTGTGATTTTTAACTCCAATTAAACCTGTTGGACTGTAACCTGGTGTTGCGTGATTTTTAACTCCAATTAAACCTGTTGGACTGTAACCTGGCGTTGTGTGTGATTTTTAACTCCAATTAAACCTGTTGGACTGTAACCTGGCGTTGTGTGTGATTTTTTACTCCAATTAAACCTGTTGAACTGTAACCTGGCGTTGTGTGATTTTTAACTCCAATTAAACCTGTTGGAGTGTAACCTGGTGTAGTGTGTGATTTTTAACTCCAGTGAAACCTGTTGGACTGTAACCTGGCGTTGTGTGTGATTGTTAACTCCAATTAAACTTGTTGAACTGTAACCTGGTGTTGGGTGATTTTTAACTCCAATTAAACCTGTTGGACTGTAACCAGGCGTTGTGTGATTTTTAACTCCAATTAAACCTGTTGGACTGTAACCTGGCGTTGTGTGATTTTTAACTCCAATTAAACCTGTTGGACTGTAAACTGGCGTGGTGTGATTTTTAATTCCAATTAAACCTGTTGGACTGTAACCTGGCGTTGTGTGTGATTTTTAATCCAATTAAACCTGTTGAACTGTTACCTGGCGTTTTGTGATTTTGAATTCCAATTAAACCTGTTGGACTGTTACCTGGTGTTGTGTGTGATTTTTAGTCCAAATAAACCTGTTGAACTGTTACCTGGCGTTTTGTGTGATTTTTAACTCCAATTATACCTGTTGGACTGTAACCTGGTGTGGTGTGTGATTTTTAACTCCAATTAAACCTGTTGGACTTTAACCTGGCGTTGTGTGATTTTTAATTCCAATT
>NW_025168915.1:0-1732 GCF_004010195.1 Chiloscyllium plagiosum | reverse complement strand
CCTGTTGCTGTTGCTGTGTTAGGGACTCATGCACTGATTTGGGGATCGAGAGTGTTGTTCTGGAAAAGCACAGCAGGTCAGGCAGGTCCGAGGTACAGGAGAATCGACGTTTTGGGCAGAAGTTCTCACTTTCTCCTCAAAAGGTGAGTTGTCCTGGTCCCATGGAAGAGGCTCAGTGAGCTGATTGGGTGATCGCTGGTTCCTGTTTAACAGCTCGATGTGCAGTACAGACCTCTTTTTCTGGCCCTCTTCTTCTCCAATAGTTTCAATGTTATTTTCTTGTGAAACCAGCTTGAGGTGCTGAATGAGATCCTCTTCCTCTTCACTGTGGAAATGGGCAGTGTCCAACAGTCCTGATGCATGAATGTTACAGGCACTTTAACAGCACAAGCTGAAATGTTGTCCAGCTCTTGCTGCACATGGCCACAGGAGCTTAAGGGTGACAAATTGTTTTGAACATTGCGTAATCTTCAGTGAACATCCCCACTTCTGATCTTATGATGGGGAAAGACATTGATGAAGCAGCTGAAGATGTGCCAAAGAAACTATCCTGAGGATCTCCTGCACAAATGTACTGGGACTGAGAGGATTGATGTCCAGGGATCACAAACGTGTTCATTTGTGCTCTGAATGACTCCAACCAGTGAGGAATTTACAACTCATTCCGATAAGTTCAACTTTGTTTGCTTTCCTTGCTGTCATCCTTATTTAATGTCCAGATCCTTGATATTAACCCGTTGTCTATTTTCTTAGGGTCTGTATCCCTCTGCTCCCTGCCCAATCATGTATCTGTCTAGATACATCTTAAATGACACTATTCTTCCCGTCTCGACCACCTCCACTGGCAACGCGTTCCAGGCACCCACCAACCTCTGCGTAAAGACCTTTCCACGCATATCCCCTCAAAACCTTTCCCCTCTCAATTTGAACTCGTGACCCCTAGTAATTGGGTTCCGTATTCTGGGAGAAAGCTTCTTGCTGTCCACATTGTACCTCTCATGATTTTGTACACCACAGTCAGCTCACCCCTCACCTCCATCTTCCTAAAAGAGTCATAGAGTCATAGAGATGTACAGCATGGAAACAGACCCTTCAGTCCAACCCATCCATGCTGACCAGATATCCCAACCTGCCAACATCCGGCCCATACTGCTCCAAACCCTATTCATATACCTATTTAAATGTTGTAATTGTACCAGCCTCCACCACTTCCTCTGGCAGCTCATTCCATACACATACTACCCTCTGTGAAAAAGTTACCCCTTAGGTCTCTTTTATATCTTTCTCCTCTCACCCTAAACCTATGCCCTCTAGTTCTGGACTCCCCCACGCCAGGGAAAAGACTTTGCCTCTTTACCCTATCCATGCCCCTCATAATTTTGTAAACCTCCAAAAAGTCATCCCTCAGCCACTGACGCTCCAGGGAAAACAGCCCCTACCTGTTCAGTCTCTCCCTATATTCAAATCCTCCAACCCTGGCAACATCCTTATAAAGGTTTTCTGAACCCTTTAAAGTTTCACAACATCTTTCCGATAGGAAGGAGACCAAAATTGCACGCAATAATCCAACAGTGGCCTAACCAACGTCCTGTACATCCGCAACATGACCTCCCAACTCTTGTATTCAATACTCTGACTAATAAAAGAAAGCAGACCAAACGCCTTCTTCACTATCCTATCTACCTGTGACTCCACTTTTAAGGAGCTATGAAACTGCATTCCAGGGTCTCTT
>NW_025168914.1:0-1732 GCF_004010195.1 Chiloscyllium plagiosum | reverse complement strand
TCCTTTCCCAAGTAGGGAGACCAAAACTGCACAAAGTATTGCAGGTGTGACCTCCCCAGCACCCTGCACAGCTGCAAAATAACCTCCCTGTGTTTAAACTCAATCCTTTTCGCAATTAAGGACACAATTCCATTTGTCTTGTTAATTATTTGTTGCACCTGCAGGCCAACTACTGTGATTCATCCAGAAGGACATTCAGGTCCCTCTGCACAGACGCATGCTGCATTTTTGCCATTCAAATAATAGTCTTTTTCTTACTGGTATTCCTATCAAAATGGAGGACTTCACATTTATTATAATTGTACTCCATCTGCCAGACCTTTGCCCACTCATTTATACTATTTATGTCCCGTTGTAAAGTTGATTAGTCCTCTGCACACTTTGTTCTGCCACTCATTTCAGTATAATATGCTATTGTTGAGACACTACACGTGGTCCCCAACTTCCAAAAGTTTATGTAAGCTGTGAATAATTGCGGTCCCAGCACCGATCCCAGAGGCATACCACGAGTAACTGATCAGTAATCGGAAAATCACTCATTTATTCCCACTCATTGCTTCCTGTTAGTTAACCAATCCTCTATCCATGCTAATACATTACCCGTAATGCCATGCATCTTTACCTTATGCAGCAAACCTTTTGGCGGCATTGTGTCGAATGCCTTTTGTAAATCTAGGTACACCACATCTACTGAGTCTCCGTGGTCACAATGTTTTCATGGATTTCTAGTCAATAAGTTAAGCATAACCTGTCTTTCATGAACTGATGCTGTGTCTGTCCAACGGGACAATTTCTATCTAGACGCATGCTATTTATTCCTTGATTACAGATTGACGTATTCTCCCCACTGCACATGTGAGGCTAACGAGTCGATAATGCGCCATTTTTCCTACTTCCCTTTTTAAACAGTGGTGTCTGATTTCCTGTTTTCCAATCTGCTGGAACTGTGTCAGAGTCAGGTGAATTTAGAAAAGTTTCCACAAATGCATTTGCTACTTCTCCCACCACTTCTGTTAGAACCCTGGAATGCATTCCATCAGGTTCTGGAGACTTACCTATCTTTAGATCCATTAGCTTGCCCAACACTATCTCTATCGTGGGAATGGTTGTTTCCAGGTCCTCACCTACCTTCCTCCCTTTGACAATTATTGGCATGTTATTAGTGACCTTCACATCGGGAAGTGAACACAGCCTGACACACACCATTTCAACGTTTCTGAGCTTCACCATGCCAGCACTCAATGCACGAGGGAATCAAAAACTAAGGCCAGGGAAAGATACAGAAAAAAAAAAACAAATAATTTATGAACTGATAACTTGCTGAAAATATGGATAAGGAGATGGGCGGATTGGAATAACGGGATAAGGGAGACAATGTTGGGTCCAATCCCAAGAAAGGAAACATTGAATAGAGACATAGCCCGATCCGCCAGAATGGTCCATTGCCTCAAATTCTGAATCTGCCTCACAGAACCAGCCAAGACAGCATAAACTGGTGTAAGGCAAATGCTAAAATGGAGAGCTGTGCAAGCCGTGCTAGTGGACTACTCCACAAAGTGGACTATCTACATAGCATGAGGAACATTGCAAACCTTTGCCAGAATATTTGCTGAAGAAGGGCTTATGTCCGAAACGTCGATTCTCTTCTCCTTTGATGCTGCCTGACCTGCTGCGCTTTTCAAGCAACACATTTTTAGGTTCTGATCTCCAGCATCTGCAGTCCTCACGTTCT
>NW_025168913.1:0-1732 GCF_004010195.1 Chiloscyllium plagiosum | reverse complement strand
ACTCCTGTGCCGGTAAAGATAGTCTGAACGGTCAGGGCAGGATGATATTGCGAATAATGCCGCAGGGAATTAAGTTGTTTGCGCAGTCAGGGAGGATACCGGTCTAGAAATAGAAGGGCTCTATACAGGCAGAACAAGTCAGGAAAGACAACGTCATTGTTAGTATTATTGATCCTGATTAAAATTGAATGCCTGCAATTTGGTAATAGATGACTAAAGTAAAAATAACTGAGAATAACCACATTTTTCCCAAGCGCCACTAGACTGTTAAGTAGTATCAAGACAATTACAGTATGATAACTGGACTGATGTAATTTTAAACATCACCAAAGG
Source organism: Chiloscyllium plagiosum (assembly GCF_004010195.1). Classification (NCBI taxonomy): domain Eukaryota; kingdom Metazoa; phylum Chordata; class Chondrichthyes; order Orectolobiformes; family Hemiscylliidae; genus Chiloscyllium; species Chiloscyllium plagiosum. The sequence continues at coordinate 1,399 of NW_025168913.1, read as the reverse complement.
GAGAACAGTTGAAATATTGAGTAAGAAATTCCCAGTTACAAAATTTAATATTGTAATTTCACCGAAAAATGGGGAGAAAACTCAGAAACTTCGATCAGAACGGCCAAAGAATGCACCTTTGATATAAACAGGTTGAAATAGAAGGGTTTACTTTAGATTAGATTACTTACAGTGTGGAAACAGGCCCATCAAGTCCACACCGACCCGTATACCACCCAGAACCATACTCCTACATTTAACCCTTCACCTAACACTACGGGCAATTTAGCATGGCCAATTCACCTAATCTGCACTTTTTTATGGGATTGTGTGAGGAAACTGGAGCACCCGGAGGAAGCCCACGCAGACACGGAGAATGTACAAACTCCACACAGAGAGTCGCCTGAGGCGGAAATTGAACCCGGGTCTCTGGCGCTGTGAGGCAGCAGTGCTAACCACTGTGCCACCATGCCGCTCACTTCAATTAAGAACCACAAACAGAAGATAAAACTAAAAAAAGGAAGTACAAAAGGGAATGGGAGGCAGAAATATGAACATTTTTCAGATGAGAGGTAGAAAAGCTGATAGTGACCAGGCAGGCTGCTAAAGAACAAAAAAGCAGTCTGTGGAAAGTGGAGTTCAGAAAGATAAATATTATTTGAGTCAGGACTTAGGCGAACTGGGCAAGCTTCTACCTACTCGATAACAGAAAACACAAAGCCATCACCTTTGATAAAGGGAACGGTGGAAATAGAAGGAGAAATTGAATTGGTTGAGGACAAGGACGAGAAAGCTGAACTGAATCAGAGATGGGAGGGTGTGAAGGGGTTAATCAACGAAAGGCAGAAACAGAGAAGGTGTTTTGGGGGCAAGTGCAAAAGGCAAAAACACAAAGGGAAATTTAGACGAGGAACTCAGGTTCCTTCGGACAGTACAAGAACAAAGCTCTACGCGGATTTTCTAAACTGTAAACGGAGTATTGAATAGGCCCAGATGGAAAATGAGCCATAGAAGGGGCAAAATGGGGTAGAAAAGCGTGTTCAGAGGAAGGCCTGACCTTTAGCAGCACGGGACAGTTGGGATTAATTGCAGATGGAATAATGGTCAGGATCTGAAGGGTAGTCCCTGGATGAAGATGATAGTATGGATAAAGTGCTCCCCCATACTAAAAGAATGATCGCTCTTCTCAAATAAGTGTGCGTGTGTGTGTGGATGTGTCCGTGCGTGTGAATCCTTGCAGTTTTCAGAAAGGTTAACTGTTTGTGATCTAGTTTGAATGCACCTTTGGTTGATGGTGATTGAATGTTTGTTTTTTTTTATTTCTGGAGCTCAACATACAGGACTGTTTCGAATTTATTTTGCATTTTGGAAATTTAGGACGATTTATTTTGAGGGATTCAGGAAACTACCAGTGATTATG
>NW_025168912.1:0-1732 GCF_004010195.1 Chiloscyllium plagiosum | reverse complement strand
TGAATGTCACAAGGATAGAGCACTGAATGACACTTGGATAGAGCACTGACTGTCACTGGGATTCAACACTGAATGTCACTGGGATCGAGCACTGACTGTCACTGGGATAGAGCACTGCATGTCACTGGGATAGAGCACTGGATTTCACAAGGATATTACACTGCATGTCACAAGAACAGCGTACTGAATACCACTGGGATAGTACATTGCATGTCACTAGGATACTAAACTGAATGTCACTGGGATAGTGGACTGCATGTCACTGGGATAGTACACTGAATGTCACTGTGATAGTACACTGAATCTCACTGGGATAGTACACTGAATGTCACTGGGATAGAGCACTGAATGTCACTGGGATAGTACACTGAATATCACAAGGATAGAGCACTGAATGTCACTAGGATAGTACACAGAATGTCACTGGGATAGAGCACTGAATGCCACTGGGATAGTACACTGAATGTCACTGGGATAGAGCACTGAATGTCACTGGTATAATACACTGAATGTCACTGGTATAGAGCACTAAATGTCACTGGGATAGAGCACTGAATGTCACTGGGATAGTACACTGAATATCACAAGGATAGAGCACTGAATGTCACTAGGATAGTACACAGAATGTCACTGGGATAGAGCACTGAATGCCACTGGGATAGTACACTGAATGTCACTGGGATAGAGCACTGAATGTCAATGGGATAGAGCAATAAATGACACTGGGATAGAGCACTGAATGTCACTGGGATAGTACACTGAATGTCACTAGGATAGCGCACGGAATGTCACTAGGATCGAGCTTTGAATGTCTCTAGGATAGAGCACTGCATGTTATTCGGATATTACACTGAATGTCACTGGGATAGAGCCCTGAATGTCACAAGGATAGAGCACTGGATGACACTGGGATAGAGCACTGAATGTCACTTGGATAGAGCACTGCATGTCACTGGGATTCTACACTGAATGTCACTGGGATAGAGCACTGAATGTCACTGGGATAGTACACCGAATGTCACTAGGATAGAGCACTGAATGTCACTAGGATCGAGCTTTGAATGTCACTGGGATAGAGCACTGCATGTTACTGGGATATTACACTGAATGTCACTGGGATAGAGCACTGAATGTAACTGGGATATTGCACTGAATGTCACTGGGATAGAGCACTGAATGTCACAAGGATAGAGCACTGAACGTCACAAGGATAGAGCACTGAATGACACTGGGATAGAGCACTGAACGTCACTTGGATGGAGCATTGCATGTCACTGGGATTCTACACTGAATGTCACTGGGATAGAGCACTGACTGTCACTGGGATAGAGCACTGGATGTCACAAGGATATTACACTGCATGTCACAAGAACAGCGTACTGAATATCACTGGGATAGTACATTGCATGTCACTAGGATACTAAACTGATTGTCACTGGGATAGTGAACTGCATATCACTCGGGTAGTACACTGAATGTCACTGTGATAGTAAACTGAATCTCACTGGGATAGTACACTGAATGTCACTGGGATAGTACACTGAATCTCACTGGGATAGTGCACTGCATGTCACTGGCATAATACACTGAATGTCACTGGGATAGAGCACTGAATGTCACTTGGATAGAGCACTGCATGTCACTGGTATAGGGCACGAAATGTCTCTGGGATAGACCACTGAATGTCACTGGGATAGTACACTGAATGTCATTAGAATAGTACACAGAATGT
>NW_025168911.1:0-1732 GCF_004010195.1 Chiloscyllium plagiosum | reverse complement strand
ATTCGTTCATTGCTGTTGCTGACGGAATGAGCCGCGAACGTGCAAAAGCATGATTCAGGACTTCTTGTGCTAATTCTCGCACGTTGAATAACGGCAGACAGCTTCCAAATGAGGCCTGTCAGAGAGGACTTGGGGGTACACTTGACAGAGGGGCTAAATTAGGAATCCATGGTTCACCGTGACACCAGCACATCAGCTTTTTCCTTGACTTTGAAATGGGCCATCTGCGCAAGGAATGCAAATGTGTTACTGTTTTTTGTGGAAGGATTAGAACGCGGGAACTACACTCTTAAACAGAATGGCATATGTTCAGAAGCAGGTTGGAAAAACACTTAACAACGTTTCACCAGGGCTGTTTCGGCCCATTTTCGAACTGGGGACCTTTCGTGGGTGAGGCGCATGTGACAACCACTACACTATAGAAACAAGCTGCACTGGAAGCAAAATGTTGGGAAATGGCACTTGTTTAATTTTGGCGATGTGGTCAGCATGGACGAGATGCACCGAAGACTCTGTTGCCATGCTGTGTACTTCAATCACGTTGTGTTGCTTACACCTCCTTTAAAGGATTACTATTAGCGGGGCTTGCCATCGCTCGCTGTGGCGCAATAGTTTATTCTATTCGACTGTTCAACGGAAAGGTAGCATTGTGAAAAACTGCAGAACTAAAAGACTTCTTTACTTTTGTACGAATGACCATACTTCGTGAAATATTCCCGGATCCTCAGTTGAGGATTTTTGCTGCTGGAAATTATCTCACAAACTGTGTTATCTCGAAATGTACTGAGCGAATCGCAAAACAGTCACGATTAACACGGAACACAAATAAAAATGACAAACCAAATGCATTTTCAGACACAACGAAGCATGAATGCTAAATGTGAGACAGTCCGAGGGCATGAGTCATAAAGTAATCTCACAACTAACTACAGGGCAATTCCAAACTACTCTTTCAAACATACTGCAGCCTTAGTGCACCACCACTTCCCAAAATGTGCTGAAAAGAGAGAAAGAAAGAACACAATAAGAATGGGCCATAAAAAGTGAATTTCACCAATCACAGTCTCGATTAGATTACCTTTCCCTTCCGCCGTCTCCAGGACAGAAAAGAAGGAAAAGAGAGAAATTTAAGAACATATGACATCGCAATTCATTGGAATAATTTTCCCTTGCGTCAGAAATCCAAATAATGACGAGTAGAGTCACCGCAGGACTTTGTTGCACAACCGCAACGAAACAACAGTCTCTCTTCCGTTCCAGTGAAAACTCAACTTGCCTGGAACGAAACAGCAGCAGGAGAACTGCTTGAGCCCGCGATTTACCTTGTGGAAGGCGAACACGTCATGACAGCACGGACACTGACACCTTGGAGAAACTCTGCACTCTCCCACATTGCATTTTACTCTCCAAGAGACAGACCTACAGTTGTGCTTTGACCACGGCACTTTAACACGCTGCAGCGATGCGACGGAAATTGTAGCAGTGGGATTCAAACCTCCACCACCTGCCAAATTGTAACCTGAATCCTGCGGCTGAGGCTGCTTGGCCACGCTACAGAGCCCTGACCTTCTCTGAGTAATGAAAGGTGCTGTGTCTGTTCTCCAGGAGACCCTGCAGGATTATCAGGCAGCGCCATTCTCCCTGTGACATGTACGTGCTGGCTAAGATTCTGTTGTGTAGATGTGTCCCGGCTTTGCCGATATCACCGTTGTTTAACTCACTACATTCTGTT
>NW_025168910.1:0-1732 GCF_004010195.1 Chiloscyllium plagiosum | reverse complement strand
TCTCTCTGAATAGACGCAGCAGCTGATAACACAGACCAATCAAAAGCGTCCACAGAACGTCTCTTTACTCTGTAATTACTGAAGCAAGTCAAATCCCTACACACGGTGCACCCATTCAGTGTTGAAAATGTTTCTGTTCTTAGCAGAAAAAAACAGTTACATCTCTGCACAGCCCTACAGTTACAGTTCCCTTTTTCAAGAAAATCAGTTAATAATGTGACGGTCCATTTCTTTGTATCTCAGCAACTATAAGAGCGGCACCAGTATTGCCGATGGAGTTGATCATCACACTCAGAGAAGAAAGACAGAGGGAATATAACTCAATGTAAACAGGGACACATCTACATTCACATGATATTCAGGAATATGGAAAAAGGGGAAATTTTAGAATAAGCTCCATGTTATTTTCCTCTGGTTCATCATCAGCAGTTCCTATGTTTGCTTTTCATTTCTCTCTCTCTCTATCTGTCTCTCTCCTTCTCGCTGGGCATTTCTACATCCAATCAACTAACCTCCCCCTCAAGTATCAGACCATCCCTGATATAAATAGCATTACTTCCCAGTTGCTTTCAGTTGTGATATAGGGTCACTAGATTCTCCTGACAGAGGTTGCCATACTTTCTGAGATTCTCCAATGTTTTCAGACACTGGAGAATTTTATTTCAGATCTCCACTATCGACAGTTCCTTGGTTTATTTCACCTTTAATTCTGTTGTTTCACGAGATGTCCGCATCACTGGCAAGGGTAGCATTTGTCATCCATCACTAATTGCTCCTGACAGAGGTTGCCATACTTTCTGAGATTCTCCAATGTTTTCAGACGCTGGGGAATTTTATTTCAGATCTCCATCATTCGACAGTTCCTTGGTTTATTTCACTTTAATTCTGTTGTTTCACGAGATGTCCGCATCACTGGCAAGGGCAGCTTCTGTTGTTTCACGAGATGTCCGCATCACTGGCAAGGGCAGCATTTGTCATCCATCACTAATTGACATTGACTGCGAGACCATTTGTCAAGACAATATGGAGCCAACCTTTTTTTGTCACACTTGGTTTCTTTACCAAAGGCAATTAGTGAAATAATGAAATAAATCATGATGGTTTATGGTTGCTGTTTGTAAAATGAGGTTTCTTTCTGATTGTTGCCATTTGAATTTAAGTTCTATCATTGGTTCTGGTAGAATTTGAAACAATGCCTTGAGAGTCATAACACATCAAGTGACATTATTATTCTGATATGAGGTCACTATTATGAAATAACTGGAGAGACAGGTACAAGTTTGTAGTCAATATATATTAACTGGAAGAGTGGTCAGAAAAGAACTGGAGCCGTAAAATCTGAAGTTAACAAGGGGGCAGGTAATGGCCTATTTTGCAATAGAATTGAGGCAGAGCTGGAGACTGGGGATATTATAGTGGTGGGCGTAGGCAGAGTTGATAACAGAGAGAATATAGAGACATAAAACAGTTCAGGGCAAAAGGAAAACTCAAGGATCTGAACAGTCTTGTTCCTTCTTAGATGTTTATGAGTGAGGATTCGGAAATTGATAGAAATGAAGTGGAATTTGTGACTGAAACTGAAGATAACAGGTTATATATTTGTTAAATATAAGTAACAGAAATAGCAATAACCTTCACCATCGCTAATAGAATTGATAGAGATAGGCTTACCCAGAACACCAATAATAGCGAGGATAGGATAGTAACTTGCCTGAATAATCATCAGTACGGC
>NW_025168909.1:0-1732 GCF_004010195.1 Chiloscyllium plagiosum | reverse complement strand
TGAGTGTTAATGGTGTTCAGTGTGAATGAAGCAGGGATCCCTGTTGATTGTTTTTGGTGTGAATGAAGCAAGAACACAGTGAGCGTTAGTGGTCTTCAGTCTGATTGAAGCAGGAACACAGTGAGTATTAATGGTGTTCAGTTCGAATGAAGTTGGAACACAGTGAGTGTTAATGGTGTTCAGTGTGAATGAAGATGGTACCCAGTGAGTGTTAATGGTGTTCAGTGTGAATGAGGCAGGAACACAGCATGTGTTAATGGTGTTCTGTGTGAATTAATCAGGAATTCAGTGAACGTTAAGGGTGTTCAGTGTGAATGCAGCAGTAACATAATTGAGGCAGTGACACAATGATTGTCATGGTGTTCAGTGTGAATGAGACAGGAACACAACATGTGTTCATGGTGTTCAGTGTGAATGAGGCAGGAACACTGTGAATTAATCAGGAATTCAGTGAACGTTAAGGGTGTTCAGTGTGAATGCAGCAGTAACATAATTGAGGCAGTGACACAATGATTGTCAATGATGTTCAATGTAAATGAGGCAGGAACACAGTGAGTGTAAATGACGCTGCGTGTGAAAGAAGCAGGAACACAGTGATTGTTAATGGTGTTCAGTTCGAACGAAGCTGGAACACAGTGAGGGTTAATGGTGTTCAGTTTGAATGAAGCTGGAACACAGTGTGTGTTAAAGGTTTTCATTGTGAATGAAGCAGGTATACAGCAAGTGTTAATGGTGTTCTGTCTGAGTGTAGCAGGAACACAGTGAGTGTTTATGGTGTTCAGATTGAATGAACCAGGAATACAGTGTGTGCTAATGGTGTTCAGTGTGAATGCAGCATGAACACAATGAGCGTTAATGGTGTTCAGTGTGATTGTAGTAGGAACACAGTGATTGTTAATGGTATTCATTGTGAATGAAGCAGGAACACAGTGAGTGTTCATGGCATTCAGTGTCAAAAGCAGGGACAATGTGAGTGTTAATGATATTCACTGTGGCTGAACCGGGAACACAGTCAGTGTTAATTGTGTTCAGTGCAAATGAAGCAGGAACACAATGAGTGCTAATGGTGTTTAGTGTGAATGAAGCAGGAACACAGTGAGTGTTAATGGCGTTCAGTGTGAATGCATCAGGAATACAGTGAGTGTTAATGGTGTTCAGTGTGAATGCATCAGGAACACAGTGAGTGTTAATGGTGTTCAGTGCGAAGGATGCAGGAACACAGTGAGTGTTAATTGTGTTCAGTGTGAATGTTGCAGGAACACAATGAGTGTTAATGGTGTTCAATGTGAATGTAGCAGGAACGCAGTGACATTTCATGGTGTTCAGTGTGAATGAAGCAGGAACACAGTGAGTGTTAATGTGTGCAGTGTGAATGTAGCAGGAACACAGTGAGTGTTAATGGTGTTCAGTGTGAATGAAATAGGAACACAGTGAGTGTTAATGGTGTTCAGTGTGAATGATGCAGGAACACAGTGAATGTTAATGGTGTGCACTGCGAATTCAGCTGGAACACAGTGAGTGTTCATGGTGTTCAGTGTGAATGAAGCTGGAACACAGTGACTGTTAATGGTGTTCAGTGTGAAAGAAGCAGTAACACAGTGAGTATCCATGGTGTTCAGTGTGAATGGTGCTGGAACACAGTGAGTGTTAAAGGTGCTCAGTTCAAATGAAGCTGGAAAACGTTGTGTGTTAGTGGTGCTCACTATGAATGAAGCAGGAACACAGTGAGTGT
>NW_025168908.1:0-1732 GCF_004010195.1 Chiloscyllium plagiosum | reverse complement strand
GCTGTTTTCCCTGGAGCGTCAGAGACTGAGGGGCGACCTTATAGAGGTTTATAAAATCATGAAGGGCATGGATAGGGTAAATAGACAAGGTCTTTTCCCCAGGGTAGGGGAGTAAAGAATGAGAGGGCATTTGTTTAGGGTGAGAGGGGAAAGACATAAAACGGACCTAAGGGACAACTTTTCATGCAGAGGATGGTGTGTCTATGGAATGAGCTGCCAGAGGAACTGGTATGATTATAACATTTAATAGAATTGAATAGGAAGGGATTAGAGGGATATGGACCAAGTACTAGCAAATGGGATTCGATTAGGTTGGAATATCTGGTCGGCAAGGACAAGTTGGACCGAAGGGTCTGTTTCCGTGTTGTAAATCTCTATGACTCTGAGACTCTAGAAGTTCTTAAGGAAAAAAATTAGAAATCTAAGAAATAGCAAGTCCAGCATTGCAGATCATAGGAATAAATTAGAAAATACAGAAATAAAATGTTCAGAACAACGGTCCTTCCAAACCAGACCATGCTGGCATCTAGCCATTAGTCTGCATTGGGCCTTGACTCCAGACAGTGCCAGGCCTCACCGTGAGGCTCTCGAAGTTGGGAGACCACTCTGAGATCACCTCAGGGCTAGAGGTTCATGCTGAGAAAGAACACCACATCAGGCTACTGGGAGATTGCCACATGGTGCCTGGATATTGCCACGCAGGTGGGGGGGATCATTACGCTGGGCCGAGAGACCACCACACTGGCTGGGTGACCACCACACCTGGCTGGGGGAACCAGCATTCTGAGCTGAGAGGCCACCACACTGGGCTGAGAGACCACCACGTTGGGCTGAAAGACCGCCGTGCAGGGCCGAGTAACCACTACACCAGTCCGGCAGACTGAGAGACCACCACACCAGGCTGAGAGACTATAATGCCAGGCCAGGGGGCTATCACACCAGGCTGAGAAATGTTATTGCACACTTTGGGAACCTGAGCCTCCTGCTCCATAGCTAGGGATACTACCACTACACCATGAGGGATGGGTTTCTGTGTTATAGATCCAGTAGCTCTTGCTGTGCCATTGAGTTGACATGCAGCTTCTCTGCTCTGAGCTGGGATCCGTGAGGTATCTCCATTGCTGAAAGATTGTATTCATGTTGCCCACAAGCTCACTTCAAGCACAACTTATAATTCAGTTGCCTGCATCGGCTTGCTCCTGTTGCTTAACGTGCAAACACAAAATAAAATTACAGAAGTGCCAAGGGATAATGGTGGCAGAAAAATTACCATAGTTTCCAAATCTGAAGTTTTAATGCAGTTATAAACATTAGATCCAGTGGGAACACCACAAATAAACAGTGTACTCATTTTAGGAACTGATTATCATTCGTTTACATGGAGATGTAGTCAATAATATATCACTAATACATTTTCATTTCTCATCAAGCGTTTGAGAAATGAGATGCCTCATCGACTAAAGCTCAATGTCTTGCAACTGATCTTGACACAAATAAATTCAGGTTTGCTATGACTAGAAAATGTGAGTGGAGTAGTGACAGAGTGGAGAGTGACACACACACACGCGGGCACACACATATACGCACAAACACACACACATACGCACGCACACACATGCACACAAATATACACGTATATGCACACGCACACACATATACGTGCACACACACAGACACATATACGCACACACACATGAGTGCAGACACATACGCGTGCACACATACATGCACA
>NW_025168907.1:0-1732 GCF_004010195.1 Chiloscyllium plagiosum | reverse complement strand
TTCCCAAAAGAAGATGGGTTCCTTTTGCATGTGCAATCTCCCTTTTGTAGAGCTTTCCAGAATTTGCATAACTCCCACTCCCTCTAGCCGCCTCCCCGATCCCGAAACCCGTGTTTGATATGGAGCTGTAGAGCGCGTTCCCGTTTCTCTCCCACGACACTGATTGCCATGCCACACACCAGACGAAAAGCTGAAGGCTGCGGGAAACTGCTGTGGTCAGCGCTAACAGAGCGGCCCAGCTGGAGCGTCTTGGGCTCATAAACCCGAAATTAATGGATTGAAAACATCCTCTGCTCGTTGACAATTCCACTTTCCGTGTGTGTACTGTCCCCGCTAGTGTTCCTATATAACATAGCTCCATTCTACGTATTGCATGTTGTTTCACTTTCCGCTTCCTTTCACTCAATGGATCTGAAATGAATACTTCGTACTGATATACCCTCCAAATTTACACAGGTGAGGAAACACACTTGTGAAGGTCTGCAAGCTCTTTTCCTGTTCTCTGTCGGTCTGCTCTGATCTGATTCGCAAAATCATTTGCCAGCGCTGGGAATAAACTGGTGAAGGTGAGCGATATCAGTTGTCGAGTGCTCTATGCGCATGATGCCCTGCAGTTATTCCCTATGCTGGTTCGAACAGCAGTGTCCTCCCCGTGAAATGAAAAGCCGTGAGTGACAATTGGATCAACTAGTTGGAGACAGCATTATGACACTGACACAGTTGCGCATTATTATAACATAGATGGCCAATTATCAATAACCACAGAGATATATAAGCTACAGAGAGTCGCCATGGACTCGATGGGCTGAAGAGCTTCTGTCGGTGCGTGAGTGACGCCACACGTTGATGCTGTCCTTCCTCCTGTCTCTGAGACATAGTGGCTGATGGTGAAACAATGTTTCATTTTAACCCTCCCTTCCGCGTTAGACTGTCTGCAGCCCCGCATCTCAGGGCCGTGGGGATGACTCTCAGTTACTGAGGGTTTCATTCGCATTCGCTTCATTTGGGGCAGGTGTTAACTGCTGCCCGATTGCAGCATAGAAACCGATATCACTGTTACAAAAGCCTTTCTGCAGGATTGCTGTGAAGATGGATTCTGAACAGCAAACAGGCTGCACAAAAATGCCCTCACATAAATTTACCTAGGGTAGAGAATCCGGAGTACATTCTGTCTTTCCCAACAGACAACTCTCAGATAAATGATATTTTCAGCAAGTCCCCAAACAAACTTGCTGTTTTCCAGCACTTGATGGAACTGGCTGTGCCGATCAGAGCGAGCTTGAGAGCACATCCACACTTGCCTCCCCTCACACTGCCTGCCATTGGAGGGAAATAGCTGAAGACTCTGCCGATGGAGCCCAAGCGGAAGAGATAAAAACAGCACTGTCCTGTGAACAAGGAGACGGAATAAGAAGGCGATATTCTTGAAACTCTTTGGAGCTTAGAAATCCGAGAGCAAAGTGTAATGTAGTTAGATCTGAGCGACTTTGAGCTGGTTTGGTGTTGGAAACGTAAGAATGTCGCCTGATTGTCGCTAAGGAGCTTGAGTTAATACTGGCATGTGAGAATGTCTTACTTCAGGTCGCCATCGAGCCTTGGTTGTTTGATTTCACTTTGCCCGGTCGCCCTATCAACTGTTTGATAAAAACAAGGTGTAAATCATGAAAGTTGCACCCCTTGAAATAACGTTGAGTTCAGCGGTAATAAGTGTCATGGTAGTGGGTATGGCACA
>NW_025168906.1:0-1732 GCF_004010195.1 Chiloscyllium plagiosum | reverse complement strand
AGGTTCCAGGGATAAAGAAGGTTGCAGGGGTAAAGAAGGGTGTTGTGCTTGGAATGGTTCACGGAGATAGGGAGGTGTGTCATCTCGAGGAGGTCACAGGAGTGCATTACAGAGAAAGGGAGGTGTGCAATAGATGGTGGCGTTACACAGGTAGGGTCAGCTTGGGAACTGGAGGAGGTTTAAAGATAGTGAGGGGTGTCGTAGCTCTAGGAGGTCACAGAGATTGAGAGAGAATCTGACAACGGAAGAGTTAATGAGAAGGCGCGACAGAGATTGTGCCAGCGGGAAACAAAGGGAAAGAGAGAGCGTGAATCAGACAGAAAGAGCGAGGGAGAGAGAGGGGATCGAGAGAGAAGGAGTCAGTCGGAGAGAGAGTGTGTGTGTCAGGGGTTCAGAGTTACAGTGATGGGGTGAGCGCGAGGGAATCATGGCAAGAGTGATGGAGTTATTGTGACGGTGTCAGGATAGCAAAGAATAGTTGAGAATGATAGGTCAGGGTGACCGCATAAGTATGAAGGCATCAGAGTGAAAGTGATGGAAGGAATGTGAGGGGTCATCGTGACAGTGACCAAGCGAGTGTGAGGGTGTCAGAATGACGGAGAGTGTGTGCGTGTGTCAGTTGTGACGGTGACAGAGTGAGTGTGAGTCAGTCAGTGTGACTGTGATAAAGTGAGTGTGTGGGGTTCAGCGTGACAGTGACAAAGTGAGTGTGCATGGATTATGGTGACAGAGTGTGGGGGCATCAATGTCCTCGAGACTGAATGTGAGGTGTAATCGTGACCGTGTCAGACCAAGTGAGAGGAGGTCAGGGTGACGGAGTGTGTGAGTGAGTCAGTTGTGACAGTGACGGAGTGAATGTGAGGGAGTCAGGATGGATATGATGGAGTGTGTGAGAGAAGGTCAGGGTGAGATTGACAGTTTTAGTGTGAGGGGTTCAGCGTGACAGTGACGGAGTGAGTATGAGGGGGTCAGTGTGAGAGTCACAGTGTGTGAGAGGGTGTCAGGGAGATGGTACAGAGCGAGTGTGAGGCGGTCAGACTGACGTGATGGCGAGATATGAGTTGGGTCAGGGTGGTGCTGATACAGTGAGGGGGTCAGAATGATAGTAATAGACTGAATTTCAGACGTCAGTGGGGCAGTGACAGAGTGAGTGTGAAACCATTAGGGTGAAGGTGATGAAGTGAGTGCGAAGGTATCATGGTAAGGGTGATGGTTTGAGATTGACGGTGTCTGGGTCGCAGAAACGGTGTGAGCGTGAGTGGTCAGGGTGTCCGAATGAATGCGAGGGCTTCAGGGTGACAGTGACAGAGTGAGTGTGAGGGGTCATCATGACAGTGACCAAGCGAGAGTGAGGGTGTCAGGATGATGGAGAGTGTGTGAGTGGATTAGTTGTGACCGTGAGAGAGTCAGTGTGAGAGAGTCAGTGTGACTGTGATGGAGTGTGCGTAAGGGGGTCAAGTTGACAGTGATGCAGTGATGGTGAGGGTGTCATGGTGATGGTGATGGAGTGAGTGTGAGGGGTTCAGCGTGACAGTGATGGGGAACCTATGAGCCGACCAAGGTGAGTGTTACATCGTGAGTGTGAGGGCGTCAGGCTGACGGAGACGGAGTGAGTGTTTGGGGGTCAGATTGATGGTGACAGGGCGATTGTGCGGGTGTCAGGCTGATGGAGTGAATATAAGTGGGTCGGGGTACAGTGAAGGAGTGAGTGAGAGGAGGTCAGTGTGACAAT
>NW_025168905.1:0-1732 GCF_004010195.1 Chiloscyllium plagiosum | reverse complement strand
TGAAAGGCGAAAACCGTCTTAATCCCATGGTGTCAACCTGAAACTAGTTTTGTTCTTTGCAAATTCACTGCATGGACACTCACAGCCCAGTGAAATCGGGAGAAGGAAAGCGAGAATCACAAATTCAGATTAGGCAGAGTGGGATACAATTAGAGATAAACAGAGAGAGACAGTGAATGACAGTGATATGCTTCGGTATGCAGAGAGACATGCACGGAGAGAGACAGACAGACAGACAGAGACAGAGACAAACGCACACAGGGAGACATAAAGGTTGACAGATAGTATGATAGCTACTCTGGCAGTCATTTAGTTAACTTAGCATTTTGATGCATGCCCAGGATCATATTACTTAGCTCCAGTCAAGTAGTACAGATAATGGTAGTGCACTGTGATAGGCTAGTTAAATCATTCATAGATCAGCCAATGTTGAAGAAAATGCTGATGTAATGCAATAGAATAAGTGTAATGTAGGGAACCAGTGTGCCAGATGATGGTTAGTTTAGAAAGAGAAAGCAAACCAGCATGATTGGTTAAGTTAATGTTAAATGATAAGCGTGGGAATCACAACTGGATAAACTGCAGAGGAACAAAGAGTTTGTGGGCAGTCAAGGACGATATTTTTCTCTGGCTGCCACAGCTTTAATTTTCTAAGATTGAAGTACAATTTCATGAAGAATCTACTGTGTGTCCTGATAATATTTTATAGAATATTGAGTGATCCTTTCACAACAAAGTTTGCACCCCAGATTGGACCTGGAAGAGACCTTTTCCTCTGAAAAGCTGCATGTTGAACTGAAAATCTACTGAGACAGACAGAATAAAAGAGTTGCCCACCCACAAAAGAAAGGCTGCTACTTTGGCCTATATTATCTGAAATAAGGGAAGTTCTCTGAAACGCAGAACTACTGGTGGATCTCTCTGATCCGAAGAACCAAAAGATATCTGATAAATTAAAGTATGAGGAAACGCAGAGGATTGTTCAGGAAAATTGGGCAGCGGGTGAGTAGGTACAGAGTAAAGAAATTGATACAAAATTTCCCGTGGTGTGTTTAAGTTTCTGTGGCTATCACTCTATCTTTAAGAAGTAAAGGGGACTGAATGGGCAGAAACAGGTGAGGATTGCTTTATTGTTTGTATTAGTGATTTTGGATGAATTGAAAAACCGGCAGATTGGTAGTTGATGATTAAAAGTAAAATAGTAGATAATAGTCTTAGTGTTAAATTGCTACTAGACTGTTGAATATTTAAGACAAACCTGCATGAGAATTAGACTGTACTTTTCTAAATGAACAAAGTTACTGTTTAGGCAAGGCTCTGTGTACGGCAGAGACAGAGAGAGAAAGAGAAACAGAGAGAGAGAGAGAGAGAGAGAGAAACACGCACAGTATTGAGCTTCTGGCTGTTTGCAGAAACGTTCTGCGTTCGTTTCAGAGAGAAAGAGAGGGAGGGAGCAAAGCACTGGATGCAGAAAGGCTGCGTGGGTATGTACATATGAGAGAGAGAAAAGCTCTGGCTTGCAGAAAGGCTTTAAGTGTGTCTGTGTGTGAGAGAGAGTAGATCTGGCTTGCAGAAAGGCTGTGTGTGTGTGTGTGTGTGTGTGTGTGTGTGTCAGACAGACAGACACACACACACAGGTAGACCCAGGGCCAGAAAGACAGACAGAGAGACAGAGGAAGACAGAGAGATTGACAAATGCTATGATAGTTACTCTGGCAGTTATTTAGTTACC
>NW_025168904.1:0-1732 GCF_004010195.1 Chiloscyllium plagiosum | reverse complement strand
TAAACCTGCACAACCACAGCGCCTTGCATGTTAATACTCATAAGGGTTCTACCATTCACTATTAAATCTACACTTGACCTTTGAAAATGGATCACCACCCTTTTGCTGGACGGCACGATGGCACAGTGGTTAGCACTGCTGCCTCACAGCGCCAGAGACCTGGGTTCAATTCCCGCATCAGGCGACTGACTGTGTGGAGTTTGCACATTCTCCTCGTGCTAAATTGCCCGTAGTGTTAGCTAAGGGGTAAATGTAGGGGTATGGGTGGGTTGCGCTTCGGCGGGGCGGTGTGCACTTGTTGGGCCAAATGGCCTATTTCCACACTGTAAGTAATCTCAACTCCAACTGCTGTATCCTCTGACAATCTTCCTCACTATCTGCAATTCCACCAATATTTGTATCATATGCAAACCTATTAAATAACCAACCACGTTCTCCTCCAAATTGACCATAAACAGCAGAGCTCCCAGCACTGATCCCTGCAGAACACCAATAATCATAAGCCTCCATTCCTTAAACCATTCATTCACTGCCCCCTCTGTTTTCCTACTACTCCAGTTCTGTATACATCTTGCCATCCCATCCCTGATAGCTAGCTTTTGTACCAGTCTGTCATGAGGAGGACTGAAGTCAATATCGTCCACTTTTGTCTCACTAACCGTCTTTGTCATGTCCTCAATAAACTGAATTCATCAGCCTGGGCCAGGAGAAGGCTTTTGACAGAATATCAAACACACCTCCATGTGGGACCTACTGTCCAAAATTGGCTTTGGGGAGGGAGTCTGCAATTGGATCCGACTGCACCACAACAACATCGTTCGCGCAGTCTCAATAAACGGATGGGATCTGGAAGCTTCCCCGTCAGATCCAGAGTTAGGCAGGGCTGCCCACTTGCACCGGCCTTGTTTGTGTGTTGTATAGAGCCTTTTGCTGAGTCCATCAGGATGGATGTGACCCTGACAAGGGAGACTATTCCAGACAGCAGAGGCCTGCAGGACAACACGGCCCGGACACGGATTTTGTCGCCGTTTTCTGCTGGGACCCGCTGTCAGTGCACAGACTCATGACCATCTGGGATCAGTTCCAACTAGCTTTGGGAACCAAGGGAAATTGAGGCAAGAGTGAGGCCATGTTCTGTGGGAACTCGGCTGACTGATTCTTCATTCCCTAAACAAGCAGGACAGATTGCCTAAAGGTGCTGGGAAAATAGCTCAGAGGGGTTGGGGCGTGCATAAAATCTAGGGAGGAGTTCTCGGCCAAAGTGAAGCAGGCACTGGTCTTTTAGGAGCACCACTCCCGCCCCATTTATGAGTAAAAACCTGGTTACAAGGTGTGATGCACTCTCTGTTCTTGGACATGGCGCTGATCTGGCCCATCCCCAAAACTGCACTGTTTCAGTCACCCGAGGCAACATCCACTTCATCTGGCAGCCGAAGATAGCCGGTGTCTGCAGGGAGTCCAAGTACAAAACCGTAGGTAAGGGGGGATGAACATACCCAACACCGCCCTCACCCTGATGGCCCCACTTTGTGTGCGGCTGCAACAGGCTGTGTACACACAAACACCAAGTGTCACTCCGTAGTGATGGTTCTATCTGTCCCCGATGCTGGGAAGGATGGGACTGGCCTCGGAGCCTTGCAACGCTCCAAATAGAGTCACAGAGACATGGAGCTGTTCAGTGCAGAAACAGACCCTTCATTCCAACTCACCATTAAGACCAAGTATCCTCAAT
>NW_025168903.1:0-1732 GCF_004010195.1 Chiloscyllium plagiosum | reverse complement strand
CAGGACATTATCTCTTCTTCCCTGCATATGTGTAGTTGTATCATGTTTACTAACTTCCAGTTGTGTACAATGGATTCTGGCCTCTGCAGGATATGCAGGAGAATAAATCCAAATATCAACAGTTCAATCAAATGATTTTTTTTTTCTTTTCCTGACATTTTGATATGTGTAAATCGAACCATAGAGCGATGGAGATATACTGCATGGAAAGAACTTCGGTCCAACTTGTCGATGCTGACCAGATATCCTAACCTAATCTAATCCCTTTTTCCAGCACTTGGTCCATATTCCTCTCAATCCTTCCTATTACTATCCCCACCCTGAAGCCTTTTACATGGTGTATTTGTCTCCACCACTTCCCCTAGCAACTCATTCCATACATGCACCATTCTCTGTGTTTCAAAGTTGTCCCTTAGGTCCATTTTATATCATTACTTACTCACCAGAAAGCTGTGCCCTCTAGTTCTGAACTCGGTTAACCCCGAGAAAAGAACTTGTGTATGTATCCTATCCCTCGTGAGTTTGTAAACCACTAGAATGTTACCTCTCAGCATCTGACACTCCGCAAAAACAGCCCCAGCCTCTCCATGTAGCTCAAATCCTCCAAACCTGGCAAAATGCTTCTAAATCTTTTCTTAAACCTTTCGAATTTCACAACGTCCTTCCGGTAGGAAGGAGACGAGGACTGTACGCAATATTTCAACAAAGTCCTGTACAGTCGGAAAAATGACCTCCCAACGCATCTTTTCAATGTTGTGTCTAATAAAGGAAAGCACTCCAAACAACACCCTCACTATCCTGTCTACATGTGATTCCAGTTTTAAGAAACTCTGAAAATGCATTCCAATGTCTCATTGTTCAGCAAGCATACTAGACGCGATTTGCTGAAATAGCTCAGTTTGGAGAGCATTAGATTGAAGGTTTAAAGGTATGTTGTTCAATTCTGAGTTTCGGCATGGACGTGCCTGCTTGCTATTAAGTGTTTAAGTCCATCTCTGATTTGCTTTTCCAAAATGAAGCACATCACATTTATCTAAATAATCTCCATCTGCCACTCCTCACCCGGTTGATCCATATGGTCAACATACCATTGTACTCTGACGTAACACTTTTTGCTGTCCACCTCAAATTTTGGTCTCATGTGAGAACATACTCGTCTCTTTACATCCAAATGATTTATATAATCTGGTCTATCAAACATAGCAATGACCAAATAGCTACATTTTCAAATTTTGCCTTATTACTGACATGGATTGACTTCATGCCTTCACTTACACAAGTTCTAAGTGATCACTTGTTATTTCTCGGAGATTTTCTGGATCTTCCTCCATCAAGACACATAGGAAGTAACTGGTTACTTTCTCTGCAATTCCCTTGTTCTCCACAATAAATTCGTCTATCGATTTCAAATTTCGACTTTCGAAATTGCTGTAGTTTTCTTTGATATATAGATCGTCGACTTAGGCAGTCTTTGTGTTTTCTGCTAGATTGTATTCATGTTCTTTTTGATTTCCTTATCATTTTATTGGCCCCCTTTTCTGAAACAATCATTTATCAGAATTCTCAGGTTTCCACAATATCTGGAACTCTTCTGAAGCTGCTTTCTTTTACTGAATGCAATCTTTAATGTCTTATATTAAACATCATTGAATCACCTTTCTTTGTTGTTTGTAATATATATATTTCAGGCTTCGCAGTACATTCAATCAATAACAACCATTGCTTGTCTAAC
>NW_025168902.1:0-1732 GCF_004010195.1 Chiloscyllium plagiosum | reverse complement strand
TTTTTCGTTTCTTTGCTCTCCTAGCTTGTTAACTCCTCTGTTGCATCCCCACTTCCTCAACACTATTTGTCTCTCCACATGTCTAACCTCAATTGGTTTATTCCCTTCCTAGTATCATTCTTCCTAAATGGGATTTCTCTTTACTGAGAGTCAAACTGTTTTCTTAAACATCTGCTATTGTTCATCAAGCATCTTTTCTGTTAAATCTCTGCCTTCATTCCTTTGAAATTATCTTATTTTAAGTTTACACAGTTGTTTCCAAAAGTTTCTCACTCTCAAACTGAATGCAAAACTTTACCATATTATGGTCACTGTTTCCTCAGAGAGCTTTTATTCTGAGGTAATTTACTAAATTCGCTTTATTACATATTACCAGACCCAAAATGATCTGATCTCTGGTTGGATTCACAACATGTTGCTTTAAGAAACTCTCCTGAATACATTGAATGCTTTCTTATGGCTACCCCTGCCAGTTTGATTTTCACAATCCACATGAAAAGTCACCCATAATTAAAGTATGTCTTTTTCACATGTCTTCATTACCTTCAGATTTATTTTCTGTCCAACAATAGAGCTACTGTTAGGGCCTTATAGACTACTCCCAGCGCTGCAATCTTCCCCTTCTTTTTCATTTCCACTCATACAGATTCTTTAATTTCTTTTCTAAGATCATTTCTTGATTGCATACTTATTCAATTCCATACTGACAAATCTACCCCATTGTTCTTTCTTTCCTTCCTACCTGTCCTTTCAAAAGTCACACACTCCAGAATATTTAATTACCAGCTTTGCTCTCCTTGTAACGTGTCTTCATAATGGTCAGAATATCATACCCATGAACATTTATTTGTTCTGTTAATTCATTTATTTTCTTCCATTTACCACATATTATTGTAATCTAACTCATTTGTCTGAATACATGATACTTGATTCAAGCAATAGGTGCAAAGAACAAGCCAGGTCCCAAGCTGTTTTTTTTTAAAGTCGTGGGAGTTCGGTAAATAAACACCATTATGAGCATACTATTTCTTTTAAAAAGATTGAAAATAATGCTATGACTGAGGAAGAGAGAGACTGAAAGCATAGCAAGACCAGAGTACAGTAATTACATTAAGGCAGCTTTGAACTGAATTATTGGAGAACCACGCACATGCAGAATTGTAACCCAGTAGGAATAGGCTTCTTCAGAAAAAGCAGATGGCTGAAAGTGAAATTAATCATTGTGTTCCAAGGTTTCAGTAGAAAGAATATATCAACTCAAAATAGAGAAATGAGGTGAAACATTTAAATAGACATTGATTTCATTATGAATGTCAAAATACTAGATACTATGGGATATAGTTTAAGCAGTGTTACTTCTGCAATCATAAATTGCTTATGCAAGGTATAATTATTTCAGCCAAGAGCTGAGTTAACAAGAATGAAAACTATGTGAAGGAAATATATAATTGTTTTTGTATTAGCTAAAATGTACATACAAGAATGAAATGTGCCTGCAAACAATGATAGATGTTACAGACAAATAGATAAGGTGCTGTGAGGGCGTAGGTTAAGCCAGATATGCTTATACAAACAGTAGTTATTAGCATCTGTTTTCCACTTCTGCAAAGACAAAAACAAACCTCAATTAAAAGGTCATAAGGCTCAATATGGATGAGGAATGGGAGGAAATGTTACAAGTAAGGGAAACAGACGGTAGTGAAGGAGGGTATACCTAACAATGGACCACAGC
>NW_025168901.1:0-1732 GCF_004010195.1 Chiloscyllium plagiosum | reverse complement strand
TCCTCATTATATAATACCAAAGCCAGTTCTCAGATTAGTTCCATGACATGTTAATCAAAGAAATAATCCGTCATATATTCGACGCATTGTTCTTTAAAGCTCCCCTTGCCAAATTGATTAATCCAGTCAATATGCCTGCTCAAATTCCCATAATCACTCTTATGCCCTTATCCCAAGCCATCGTTATTTCCTGGTTCATGCTATTCCCTACACTGAAGGTAATTTGTGAGGGGTGGGAGTGGTTTGTGGGCTGGAAATGCTCATACCAATGGGTTTCTTTTCATGTGTTTTATTTCAACCCAGACTGATTCATCAATTTTGTCCCACGTGCTAATATCAATTCTTAATACAGTCTTGACATAATTCTTAACTAATACAGGCACTCCACCTGCTGTTCGTTCTTGT
Organism: Chiloscyllium plagiosum; assembly: GCF_004010195.1. NCBI lineage: Eukaryota > Metazoa > Chordata > Chondrichthyes > Orectolobiformes > Hemiscylliidae > Chiloscyllium > Chiloscyllium plagiosum. The sequence continues at coordinate 1,327 of NW_025168901.1, read as the reverse complement.
CTGAATACTGAGTGCACACATTTAGTTAAAGACATTTTTGGCATAAGTTCTGTTGATTTATCTTTATCTTTTAATACTTGTGCTCACAGGCTGTCCATCCTTATTTATTGATCCCCGATAATAGTGAGCCTATCATAAACTCCAACTTTCAACTCACTTTTTCAAAATTGCTATAATTCCTACCCTTAGCATGGTCATTAAAATGGTTCTGTATGTTTATTTGACAAACGTTTACTTCCTGCTCAGTTTCTGACCTGCTGCTTTGTTTTCCAGCCTCCTGTATGATTATCTTAAATCTCCACTATCACACCTCCCTTCCAGGATGTTGGGGCCCCTCCAGTTAAAGTGCACACTTTCCGTTTTGTACAGTTCGCACCTGCCCTGGACGCGATCTGAATCATCCAAAATTCAGAAACCTTCCTCCCAAACTAGCTCTTTGCTTCATATTCAACTCGACTATCTTCCCCTTCCTTGTCTCACTTCCAGGTGCCGGGGCAGTAATTCCAAGAATACAACCCAGATCTTGCTTTTATACGCACTCCTAACTCCCTGAGACTCCTTTGCAGGACATTTCAACCATTCACTCTTCTTACCTAAGTCATTGAAATCAATGTGAACCACGACCGCTGTCGATTCACCCTCCCACGTATGTATGCCCTGAGCATGATCGGATACATTCTTGATCCAGTTACCGACACCCTTTTTATGAAGAACTCATAGACCCATAGAATCCCTACGGTGGGGAAGCAGGCCGTTTCACACAGGCCATTTCCGACCCATTCCCCTACTCCATTATTCTACATTTACCCCTGATTAATGCACCTAACTGGCACATCACTGAACACTATTGGCAAAACATAAACAATCCAGACCCATTTCCTGTACATTCTGTTCAGTTTGTTTTCTCCTATAACATATGACAGATCGAATGAATATTTCCAGCAACTTCTGGTTGTCTCACTGATGATTATTATTTATTCATAAAAAACCATATGCAACACAGAATTGCAACTGAAGCTGAATTTAATCTCTCAAAAGAGAATTCAATATTTCGTCGTTCGAAGATTCCAATAAAAGTTCATTACATTACTGCTGTTCGGTCCATGAACGTCATTTGTTCACTTTCCCAATCCGTGAATAAAGGAGATTGTTTACATCTTTTTAGATATCAGAAAGCTTGAAAACGTTGCACATTTATATGGGAATATGATTACATCTCATTCTTTCATCTCATTCCAATTACAGAGAATTATTCAAAAACACAAACACACATATACACGGACACATACACACGCACTCAATGTAATACTTTGTTGAAGAATACCAG
>NW_025168900.1:0-1732 GCF_004010195.1 Chiloscyllium plagiosum | reverse complement strand
TATTGATGGTCAGTTGTACAAAATGTAACGTGAGTAAGACTGATGAGTCTTTGAACAAATGAACACAGGCATAGTATTGTAGTTGGGAAATATCCAGCGACCATAATTTGATTAGCTTTAAAATAGTGGTGGAAAAGGATAGACTGGATCTAAAAGTTGAAGTTCTAAATTAGAGGAAGGCTAATTTTGACGGCATTAGGCAAGAACTTTCAAAAGCTGTTTGGGGACAGGTGTTTGCAGGTGAAGGGATGGCTTGTAATTGGGAAGCCTTCAAAAATGAGATAACAAGTCCAGAGTTGGAATATTCCTGTTAGGGTGAAAGGAAAGGCTGGTTGGTGCAGGGAAAGCTGGATGACGAGAGCAATTGAAGTTTTGGTAAAGACAAAGAAGGAAGCACATGTCAAGCATAGACAGGATAGATTGAGTGAATCCTTAGAAGAGTGTAGAAACAGGAGGAGTATACTTAAGAGGGAAATCAGGAGGGCAAAAAGGGGACATAAGATAACTTTGGCAAATAGTGCCCCTCAAAGATCAGCAAGGCAGCCTTTGTATGGAGCTGCAGGACTTGGAGAAGATACTAAAAGTATATTTTGCATCAGTGTTTACTGTGGTGAAGAGTATGGAAGATATAGAATGTGGGGAAATAGATGGTGACATCTTGAAAAATGTCCACATTACAGAGGAGGAGGTGCTGGATCTTTTGAAACACATAAAAATTGATAAATCCCCAGGATCTGCTCAGTTGTACCCTAGAACTCTATGGGAAACTAGGGAAGCGATTGCTGGGGCCCTTGCTGAAATATTTGTATCATCGATAGTCACAGATGAGGTGCTAGACTGGAGGTTGGCAAACGTAGTGCCACTGTTTAATAAGGGTGGTAAGGACAAGCCAGGGAACTATGGACCAGTGAGCCTGACCTTGGTGGTGGGCAAGTTGTTGGAGGGAATCTTGAGGGAGAGGATGTACATGTATTTGGAAAGGCAAGGATTGATTAGGGATAGTCAACATGGTTTTGTGCATGGGAAATCATGTCTCATGAACTTGACTGAGTTTTTTGAAGAAGTAACAAAGAGCATTGATGAGGTTAGAGCAGTTGATGTGATCTATGTGGACTTCAGTATGGCGTTCAACAAGGTTCCTCTTGGGAGACTGGTTAGCAAGGTTAGATCTCATGGAATGCAGAGAGAACGAGCCACTTGAATACAGAACTGGCTCGAAGGCAGAAGACAGAGGGGGGTGGTGGAGGGTTGTTTTTCAGACTGGAGGCTTGTGACCAGTGGAGTGCCACAAGAATCAGTGCTGGATCCACTGCTTTTTGTCATTTATATAAATGATTTGGATGCGAGCATAAGAGGTAGAGTTAGAAAGTTTGCAGATGACACCAAAATTGGAGGTCTAGTGAACAGCGAAGAAGGCTCCCTCGGATTACAATAGGATCTTGATCAGATGGTTTAATGGGCTGAGGAGTGGCAGATGGAATTTAATTTAGATAAATGCAAGGTGCTGCATTTTGGAAAAGCAAATCTTATCAGGACTTATACACTTAATAATAAGGTCCTAGGGAGGGTTGCTGAACAAAGAGACCTTGGAGTGCAGGTTCATAGTTCGTTGAAAGTGGAGTCACAGGTAGATAGAATCGTGAAGAAGGCATTTCATATGCTTTTCTTTATTGTTCAGAACTTTGAGTACAGGAGTTGGGAGGTCATGTTACAACTGTACAGGACATTGGTT
>NW_025168899.1:0-1732 GCF_004010195.1 Chiloscyllium plagiosum | reverse complement strand
GTCTGTAACCCAGGAGCAGTTACCCTCCCAGCAAGTAGGGCTGTGTACACCAAACCATGGCATTCATCTGAAAACCAGGAGCAGTTACCCTCCCAGCATGTAGGGCTGTGTACACCAAACCAGGGCATTGATCTGTAACCCAGGAGCAGTTACCCTCCCAGCATGTAGGACTGCGTACACCAAACCCGGGCATTGATCTGTAACCCAGGAGCAGTTACCCTCCCAGCATGTAGGGCTGTGTACACCAAACCCGGTCATTGATCTGTAACCCAGGAGCAGTTACCCTCCCAGCATGTAGGTCTGTGTACACCAAACCAGGGCATTGATCTGTAACCCAGGAGCAGTTACCCTCCCAGCATGTAGCGCTGTGTACACCAAACCAGGGCATTCATCTGTAACCCAGGAAAAGTTACCCTCCCAGCATGTAGGGCTGTGTACACCAAACCAGGGCATTCATCTGTAACCCAGGAGCAGTTACCCTCCCAGCATGTTGGGCTGTGTACACCAAACCAGGGCATTCATCTGTAAACCAGGAGACGTTACCCTCCCAGCATGTAGGGCTGTGTACACCAAACCATGGCATTCATCTGTAAACCAGGAACAGTTACCCTCCCAGCATGTAGGACTGTGTACACCAAACCAGAGTATTGATCTGTAACCCAGGAGCAGTTACCCTCCCAGCATGTGGGACTGTGTACCCCAAACGAGGGCATTGATCTGTAACCCAGGATCAGTTTCCCTCCCAGCATGTAGGGCTGTGTACCCCACCCCAGTGCATTGATCTTTAACCCAGGAGCAGTTACCCTCCCAGCATGTAGGACTGTGTACCCCACCCCAGTGCATTGATCTTTAACCCAGGAGCAGTTACCCTCCCAGCATGTAGGACTGTGTACCCCACCCCAGTGCATTGATCTGTAAACCAGGGGCAGTTACCCTCCCAGCATGTAGGGCTGTGTACCCCAAACCAAGGCATTGATCTTTAACCCAGGAGCAGTTACCCTCCCAGCATGTAGGGCTGTGTACCCCAAACCAGGACATTGATCTGTAAACCAGGAGCAGTTACCCTCCCAGCATGTAGGGCTGTGTACAGCAAACCAGGGCATTGATCTGTAACCCAGGAAAGGTTATCCTCCCAGCATTTAGGACTGAGTACACCAAACCAGGGCATTCATCTGTAAACAAGGAGGAGTTACCCTCCCAGCATGTAGGGCTGTGTAACCCAAACCAGGGCATTCATCTGTAAACCAGGAGCAGTTACCCTCCCAGAATGTAGGGCTGTGTACACCAAACCAGGGCATTCATCTGTATACCAGGAGCAGTTACCCTCCCAGCATGTAGGGCTGTGTACACCAAACCAGGGCATTCATCTGTAAACCAGGAGCAGTTACCCTCCCAGCATGTAGGGCTGTGTACCAAAAACCGGGGCATTGATCTGTAAACCAGGAGCAGTTACCCTCCCTGCATGTACGACTGTGTACACCAAACCAGGGCATTGATCTGTAACCCAGGAGCAGTTACCCTCCCAGCATGTAGGGCTGTGTACACCAAACCAGGGCATTCTACTGTAAACCAGGAGCAGTTACCCTCCCAGCATGTAGGGCTGTGTACAACAAACCATGGCATTCATCTGTAAACCAGGAGCAGTTACCCTCCCAGCATGTAGGGCTGTGTACACCAAACCATGGCATTCATCTGTAAGCCAGGAGCAGTTACCCTCCCAGCATGTAGGGCT
>NW_025168898.1:0-1732 GCF_004010195.1 Chiloscyllium plagiosum | reverse complement strand
TCTTCTTTAGGAGTTTGAATTCTGCCAGTAAATATTTCTCTATTCTAAACAGAGCACCCTGACATTCCCTGAATTACCAAATTCCTGAAACCGTTCTCATCAATATGTTCTCTAACCTCATCATGGATCGTGATGTCTTTCCTCATAACCGGGAAGGAATTAAAATTCCCCAGAATGGGCTGTAATCAGTATGTTATGCAATTATACAGCTGATTGTATGTATTTGACCCGTCCTACCTGTTTCATGTTTTGTTCGAACAAGTGAAGGAATTGAGTTTTGCTGAATTGCCCTTTGCAAAGGGTGTATTTCTGGAATGCTGTTACACTGGAACAGTTCTGAATAGCAGTTAAATCACACGTTATTTTGCGAATTCCCCTTTGTTTGCATTTGAAATGCAGAGTAAGGAAAGGCTTACAGCTCAGTAGTTTAACCAATCAAATCACATCTGGGACGCAGTACGTGACACTTGCTTTGTAATAAAATAAAAAGTAGAGTCCAGACTGACTCCTTGAAATGTTTTGAGGGGGATTTATCTGGTTCATAACAAACGTTTTCAACTCGGCCTAACATTCTCTGAGAGGTGTACTCATCCTTTCAAATTTCCCTTCTGCTGCATTCACTTTGTTGTTGTGTCATTTACTTTCAGTTCAATTATCAAACTCGAGAGTGTAGTGCTGGAAAAGTACAGCAGGTCAGGCAGCATCCGAGTCGACGTTTCAGGCCTAAGACCTTCATGAGGTCTGAAACATCGATTCTCCTGCTCCTTGGATGCTGCCTGATCTGCTGTACTTTTCCAACACCACACTCTCGACTCTGAGCTCCAACATCTGCAGTCCTTACCTTCTCCTACTCAGTCATCAATCAGCCTGATTAAAAAAACATACAATCGGTCGAGAACTCTGAGACACTTTAACCTCTCACCTCGGGTTCAATTATCAACACTCAGTTCCCTGGAGTTGGAAACTAGATTCGGCTCCTGTTCAGCGTGGCACAGTGTCTCAGTTGTCAGCACCTGCTGCCTCACAGTGTGAGGGACCCAGTTTCGATTCCAGCCTCAGGTGACTGTGTGGAGTTTGCACGTTCTCCCCGTGATTGTGTGGGTTTCCTCTGGGTCCTCCGCTTTTCTCCCACAATCCAAAGATGTGCAGCTTAGGTGAAGCGGCCATGCTAAATTGCCCATCGTGTCCAGAGATGTGCAGGCGATTTGGATTAACCACGGGAAATCAGGATTACCGGGAAATGCTGGGGGGAATTGGTCTGGGTGGGATCTTTTTCGGAGGGTCAGTGTGAACTGGGATGGACCAAATGACGTGCTCCCCCACCATAGAAATTCTGTGAAAATAAGCATTGAAGAAATGGCTTAGAAAATGGTGACCTAATCTGAGCTCAGCTTTTCTTGATCTGGCAAACAGACAATAATTTCTAAGTTGGATTGCTGGGACAGTGTCAGTTCACTGTTTGCTACACACACTGATATAACTTCACTGTCTCATCTTCGTACTTGTATCTGAAAGTGCTGCTAACTTCTGGGAGAAATATTTCAGTCCTGCGTGATTCCACCAGACCGCAGAAATGTTCAAAATCTAACAGGCGTTCGACAAATTAAAAGGAAGGTGAGTGGATGAAGGAGGGTGGAGTAGAAAATGGGACCATAAAACAACACTGGGGTAAACATTAATGCAGCACAGCTCACAATTGCTCTGCATCCAAATAAACAGGTTCTCAATAAAT
>NW_025168897.1:0-1732 GCF_004010195.1 Chiloscyllium plagiosum | reverse complement strand
GGAAGCACTATCTGAGGTATTGAGGGAGCACTTTCTGAGGTACTGAGGGAGCACTTTCCGAGTACTGAGAGAGCACTATCTGAGGTATTGGGGGAGTACTAACTGAGGTACTGAGGGAGCACTTTCTGGGTTTTGAGGAAGCACTATCTGAGGTACTGACGGAGCACTATCTGTGGTATTGAGGGAGTACTAACTGAGGTCCTAAGGGAACACTTTCTGAGGTATTGAGGGAGCACTACCTGAGGTATTGAGAGAGCACTTTTTGAGATATTGAGGGAGCACTTTCTGAGTTGTTGAGGGAGCACTATCCGATATACTGAGGAAGCACTATCTGAGGCATTGAGGGAGAACTATCTGAGGGACTGAGGGAGCAATCTGTGAGTTATTGAGGGAGCACTATCAGATGTACTTTGGAAACACTATCTGAGGTACTGAGAGAGAACTATCTGAGATATTGAGGGAAACGATCTGACTTATTGAGGGAGCACTTTCTGAGGTATTGAGGGAGAAATATCTGAGGTATTGAGGGAGCAATTTCAGAGGCATTGTTTGAGCACTTTCTGAGGTTTCTGAGGTATTGAGGTGAACACTTTCTGAGGTATTGAGGGGGAACTATCTGAGGTTTTGAGGGAACACTTTCTGAGGTACTGAGGAAGCACTATCTGAGGTACTGCGGAAGCACTATCTGAGGTACTGAGGAAGCACTGTCTGAGTTATTGAGGGTGCACTATCTGATGTACTGAGGAAGTACTATCTGAAGCATTGAGGGAGCACTTTCTGAGGTATTAAGGGAGTACTATCTGTGGAACTCAGGGAGAACTATGTGAGGTACTGACGAAGCACTATCTGAGGTACTGAGGAAGCACTATCTGAGGTGTTGAGGGAACACTGTCTGAGGTACTGAGGGAGCACTGTCTTAGGTACTGAGGGAGCACCATCTGAGGTATTGAGGGAGAACTATCTGAGGAATTGAGGGAGCACTTTCTGAAGTATTGAGGTAGAAATAGCTGAGGTATTGAGGGAGTAATATCTGAGGTATTGAGGGAGCACTTTCAGAGGCATTGAGAGAGCACTTCCTGAGGTATTGAGGGAGCACTTTCTGAGGTATTGAGGGAGTACTAAGTGAGGTCTTGAGGGAGCACTTTCTGTGTTTTGAGGAAGCACTATCTGAGGTATTGAGAGAGCACTTTCTGAGGTACAGAGAGAGCACTTTCGGTGGTATAGTGGGAGCACTACCTGAGGTATTGAGGGAGCACATTTTGAGATATTGAGGGAGCGCATTCTGAGGTATTGAGGGAGCATTTCCCGAGGTACTGAGGGATCACTATCTGAGGTACGGAGGGAGCACTATCTGAGTTATTGAGGGAGCACTATCTGATGTGCTGAGGTACTGAGGGAGAACTATCTGAGGTACTGAGGAAGCACTAACTGAGTTATTGAGGGAACACGATCTGATGTACTGAGGAAGCACTATCTGAGGTATTGAGGGATCACTTTCTGAGGTACTGAGGAAGAACTATCAGCGGCATTGAGGGAGCACTATCTGTGATATTGAGGGAGAAGGAGCTGACGTATTGAGGGAGCAGTTTCTGAGGCATTGAGGGAGAAATATCTGAGGTATTGAGGGAGCACATTTAAAGGCATTGAGGGAGCACTTTCTGAGGTACTCAGGAAGCACTTTCTGAGGTACTGAGGGTGCACTATCTGAGGTATTTAGGGAGTACTATCTGAT
>NW_025168896.1:0-1732 GCF_004010195.1 Chiloscyllium plagiosum | reverse complement strand
CTAAAGCGCTTTGCTGGGAGTCGTCCAGTCTCCACAATGTAGCGTAGACCGCATCGGGTGCAACGGATACAATAAATGATATTGGTGGGTGTGTAGATAAAACCTTGATGGATGTGGAAGGCTCCTTTGGGACCTTTTGATGGAGGTGAGGGAGGAGGTGTGGGCGCAGGTTTTGCAATTCCTGCAGTGGCAGGGGAAGGTGCCAGGATGGGAGGGTGTGTTGTTGGGGGCGTGGACCTGACCAGGTAGTCACGGAGGGAACAGTCTTTGTGGAAAGCGGAAATGGGTGGGGAGGGAAGTATATCCCTGGTGGTGGGGCCCGTTTGGAGGTGGCGGAAATGTCTTTGGATGTTTTGGTTTATGTGAAGGTTGGTTGGGTGGAAGGTGAGATCATTTCCAATTGCCACCGAGACATTAACCGCCTCAACGTGTCTACCCCCCTCCCTGACTCCAACCCCTCACCCTCACAACGCGCAGCCCTCCACTCCCACTGCTCCAATCCCAACCTCACCATCAAGCCAGCAGATAAAGGGGGCGCAGTGGTAATCTGGCGTACTGACCTCGACACAGCTGAAGCCAGACGTCAACTGGAAGACACCTCCTCCTACTGCCCCCTGAACCATGAACCCAACTCCCATCACCAAACCATCATCTCCCAGAACATACAGAATCTCATCACCTCAGGAGATCTCCCACCCACAGCTTCCATCCTCATATTCTAGGAACCCCACACCGCCCGATTCTACCTCCTTCCCAATATCCACAACCTGACAACCCTGGCTGACCCATTGTCTCAACATGCTCCTGCCTCACCGAACTCACCTCAACCTGCCTTGACACTGCCCTATCCCCCCTAGTCCAGGAACTCCCCACATACGTTTGAGACACCACCCACGCACTCCACTTCCTCCAAGACTTCTGTTTCCCTGACCCCCAATGCTTCATCTTAACCATGGATATCCAATCACTCTACACCTCCATCCGCCATGAGCAGGGCATCCAAGCCCTTCGTTTCTTCCTCTCGCAACGTCCCCAACAGTACCATTCCACCGACACTATCATTCGTTTGGCTGAGCTGGTCAACACCCTTATCAATTTCTACTTCGAATCCTCCCCCTTCCTCCAGATTTAAGGGGTAGTCATGGGAATCCATAAGGACACCAGCTATGCCTGTCTCTTGTTGGCTATGTAGAACTGTCCATCATCCGTAACTACACCGGCACCACTCCCCAGGTCTTCCTCCACTACATTGATGGCTGCATTGGCGCTACCTCGTGCTCCCGCGAGGAGGTTGAGCAATTCATCAACTTCACCAACACATTTCATCCCGACCTTAATTTCACCTGGACCAGCTCTGAAACCTCCCTCCCCTTCCTGTACCTCACCATGTCTATTAATGAAGATCGTCTTGAAACTGACATTTTTTTACAAACACACCGACTCCCACAGCTACCTGCATTACACCTCTTCCCACCCTACCTCCTGCCAAAATGCCATCCCGTATTCCCAACTCCACCGCCTCCGCCATATCTGCTCCCAGGAGGACCAGTTGCAACACAGAACACACCAAATGGTCTTCTTCTTTGGAGACCGCAATTTCCCTTCCCACTGGTTAAAGATGCCGTCCAACGCATCTCGTCCACATCCCACCCCTCCGCCCTCAAACCCCACCGCTCCAACCCTAACAAGGACAGAACCCCCCGGTGCTCACCTTCCACTCTACCAACCTTCG
>NW_025168895.1:0-1732 GCF_004010195.1 Chiloscyllium plagiosum | reverse complement strand
TTCTCACAAATATGGTACACCACAAAACTGAGACTTTTTACAAGACATGGCAACCTTTTTTGAAATACCTGGACACAGATTTATCTGCCACACTATCAAGGGCTTTTATATAGCCGTAACGATTGTGTTTCATGAGTTCAATACCAGGGAGGAGGAACTGTGAATGTATGAGTGTTTTGTTTGGCTGGGCCGAGTTATTACTATTTATTTGTTTGTTGTTAGGTATTTATTTAGTTAGTTAAATAGCTAGTTTAGGTTTTTAAAAAATTTTATACTTCTCTGTATATGTTTATACATTCGTATAGGAGGGTGGGTTGGGGAATTTTTTTTATTATTTGGGTTTAGACAATAGACAATAGACAATAGGTGCAGGAGTAGGCCATTCTGCCCTTCGAGCCTGCACCACCATTCAATATGATCATGGTTGATCATCCTTAATCAGGTATAGTTTTGTACTATTTTTGTACTGTTTTGAATTGCATTGTTTTGTATTTGTTGTAATATTTAAAAATCTATTTTTTCTTAATAAAAAGATATTATAAAAAAAACTGCAATTTCTCCTCCCATGTGGTTGGTAGTGCATCTCATTCACTTCCCGCACCTCCGCCCTCAAACTCCACCCCTCCAACCATAACAAGGACAGAACCCTCCTGGTCTTCACCTTCCACTCCACCAACCTCCGCATAAACTGCATCATCCGCTGACATTTTCACCACCTACAAACAGACCCCTCTATCAGCCCAATGACACTTGGGTCAGAGTCACAGAGGACTAAGACAGGCTCAATAGAGGCCTTGGTGCCTCTTCCCCCCCAACCCCCACCACCAACCCCTCCCAGCTCCTTCTCCTGCGACTGCAGGAATTGCAAGACTCATATCAGATATTTCCATTCAAGCTCAAAAATCCAAAGACCAGAACTAGCCAGTTCCTAAATCGCGATTCTAAATCCAAGTCTTTAGTTGTAGATGAACCATCTTCCCATGGATGTGATTACAGCAAGCAACACCGTGACATTAATTACAGCTTTTTAAACCCCATCCCTTTCAAAATAGACCAAAATCACAGAAACACTTCATGAGACAAGCTTAAAGAGAATTAGAATTAGGTTGATTGTCTTGCGTACTCAAGTACAGGAGTACAGTGAGAAGAGAACAAAGTCACCATTCCCAATGCCATCTTAGATACAAAGCTACCTAGGTACAAAATAGAAAAATAAAGATAGAAGTTAAAGTTGAACATTACAGGTCTTCTTAGTATAAAGTAGAAAAATAAAGAAATACAGCAGAATACTTCCTCCTTACTCCTCGTCTACAAATATCTTGGTGATACACTGTGAATCTTTGAACCGTTCAATATGGTTGGCTTCCTTGCACAATTTTTCATCAATGTAAAAAAACTCAAACAAAATTTGAGGATTAAAGAAAAATGATTGTGGGTAGCAGTAATAAATGGATGCATTACCTATAGTATCATTGAGGTAAAAACAATGACTGCAGATGCTGGAAACCAGATTCTGGATCAGTGGTGCTGGAAGAGCACAGCAATTTGCCTGTCCTCGGATGCTGCCTGAATTGCTGTGCTCTTCCAGCACCACTGATCCAGAATATAGTATCATTGAGTCTACAATTGGCTTTGCAGAAAGAAAACTGGGAATTAATTTTAATGCAACTAATAATGTTACACAACTGTAGAACAACACTATTTACACAATCTCCTCCTTCAAGCTCAATCC
>NW_025168894.1:0-1732 GCF_004010195.1 Chiloscyllium plagiosum | reverse complement strand
CTTTGGAAGGAGTAACAGGAATAAGGTGTACTGGTAAGATTCTTGGAAGTGCAGATGAGCAGAGAGATCTCAGTCCATGTTCATAGATCCCTGAAAGTTGCCACCCAGGTTGATAAGATTAAGAAAGTGTATGGTGTGTTGGCGTTTATTGGGAGATGGGTTGAGTTTTGGAGCCACGAGGTCATGCTGCAGCTGTACAAAACTCTGGTGCGGCCGCACTTGGGAGTATTGTGTACAGTTCTGGTCACCGCATTATAGGAAGGATGTGGAAGCTTTGGAAAGGGTTCAGAGGAGGTTTCCCGGGATGTTGTCTGGTGTGGAGGGAAGGTCTTATGGGGAAAGGCTGAGGGACTTGAGGCTGTTTTTGTTAGAGAGAAGGAGGTTGAGAGGTGACTTAATTGAGACATGTAACCTGAGGCAGGTTCTTTACTCAGAGAGTGGTAAGGGCGTAGAGTGCCCTACCTGCCAATGTAGTCAACTCAGCCACATTAGGGAGATTTAAACAATCCTTGGATCAGCACATGGGATAGTGTATGGGGGATGGGCTTAGATTAGTTCACAGTTTAGCACAACATCGAGGGTCAAAGAGCCTGTACTGCGCTGGAATGTTCTATGGTCTATGTACTTCTGAGGCTCTGGACAGTGAGAGGCTTTTCCCTCGGATGGTGATGGCTAGCAGGAGGGGACACAGCTTTAAATTGAGGGGGTGATAGATACAGGACAGATGGCAGAGGGAGTTTCTTTACTCAGAGAGTAGGAGGGGGCGTGGAATGCACTGCCTGTAACAGTAGTAGACTCGCCAACTTTAGGGGCATTTAAATGGGCATTGGATAGGCATATGGATGAGAATGGAATAGTGTCGGGTTAAATGGGCTTCAGATTGGTTCCACTGGTTGGCGTAACATCGAGGGCCGAAGGGCCTGTACTGCACTGTAAGATTCTGTGTTCTATATTCTCAGGGTGGCAGCCGGTGTCAAGTGGTGTTCCTCAATGCTCAGCGTTAGGGCCAAAACTTTTCACTTTATACATGAACGATCTAGACGAAGGAACTGAGGGCATTCTGGACAGGTAGCGTTGAGGAGGCAGGGAGGCTGCAGAAGGGTTTGGACGGGTTAGGAGAGTGGGCAAGGAAGTGGCAGGTGGAGCACCACCTGGGAAAGTGTGAGGTCATGTCGGAAGAACAGAGGCATGGACTGCTTTCTAAACGGGGAGAGAATTCCAAAGTCTGAAGTGCAGAGAGACTTGGGAGTTCTCGTCCAGGATTCTCTCAAGATAAACCTGCAGGTTGAGTCAGTTGTTAGGAAGGCAAAAGCAATGATGACATTTATTTTGAGAGCATTTGAATATAAAAGCAGGGATATTGTGTACCGTTCTGGTCACCCCATTCCAGCAAGGATGTGGAAGCATTGGAAAGGGTGCAATGGAGATTTACTAGGATGTTGCCTGGTCTGCAGTGAAGGTCTCGTGAGGAAAGGCTGAGGGATTGGGTCTGTTCTGATTGGAAAGAAGAGGGCTAAGAGGGGATTTTAGAGAGACATACAAGATGATCAGAGAATTAGATAGGGTAGACAGTGAAAGTCTTTTTCCTTGGATGATGATGATGTCAGCTTGTACGAAGGGACATAGCTACAAATGGAGGGGTGATAGATTCAAGATAGATCTTAGAGGCAGGTTCTTTACTCAGAGAGTGGTAAGGGCATGGAATGTCCTACCTGCCAATGTAGTCAACTCA
>NW_025168893.1:0-1732 GCF_004010195.1 Chiloscyllium plagiosum | reverse complement strand
TTCCCAGTGCATCAGACAGCGGCAAACACACACGATTGTCTTCACCTCGCAATCATCCAGTTTGAACTCTTTCTGCTATTTGGCAGCCTATTGACCCATCTGATCAAGATCCTTTTGTAATCTTAGAAAGGCTTCTTCATTGTCCACTGTGCCACCAGTTTTGGTGTCATCCGCAAACTTACTAACCATGTTTTTTTATATCCTCATCCAAAGCATTTAAATAAATGAACAAACAATGAAAACCCAGAATGAACCTCTGTGGAACACTGCTGGTCACATGCCTCAGTCTGAAAACCAACCACCCACCATTACTCTCTGTGGCCTGTTATTATACCAATTGAAGTTGTTGGAGATAGACTCAGCAGTTCTGGCAGCATTGGAACAGAGAGAAACAAAATTAACTATCTTGAGTTCAGTATGACTTGCTCAGGACAGGTTCGTATCAGCCTCAATATGTTAACATTGTTTCTCTCTCCATATCCTGCCTTATCTGTTGCACCTCTCTACCATTTTGTGCTTGTCTGTCTGATTTCCATTATCTCTAATGTGTTGCTTTTCTGGATGGGTCTAGATGTTATATGTGAACAATTTGCTCCATTCCTGTTCCCGTGACGTGTGCCGGTGACACTCGTATTAAACTGGACTCTGTTTCTTCTTCAAGATCTAAAAATAACTTTTTTTGCCAAGGTCCACTTAAATGCGCGAATCTCAACACATTTATTTTGATTTGAAAGACATTTTAGAGATAGCTACACATCATGAAAGTAAAAATGTGTCGCTGGAAAAGCGCAGCAGGTCAGCCAGCATCAAAAGAACAGTGGAATCGACCTTTCAGGCATAAGCCCTTTTCCAGCAACACATTTTTAGGCTCTGATCTCCAGCATCTGCAGTCCTCACTTCCACACATTATGAAACAACAGGAATAGATTATTGATGATAACATCATTTGTGTCCTTTATTAATAAGCTTGTCCCCACATGCTCTGAAAGCTTTTAAATACATTTTGCAGATTAATTACAGCAAAGGTGGTGGTCAGTCAGCCTATTATCTCAATACCAGTTCGGAATGAGCAATATACCAATTCTTATTCTGTTGTAACTCCCTGTAACCTCACTCATGGTGTTATGTGTCTGTTTTTAATTCTGAATACCCTGTTGAGATCAACAATCTTACCAACCTCTATAGCCTATGATTGAATACCCTATCTGTAAATTATAATTCCATCCATCACGTTTGAAATTGCCTTTTCTATTCACATTGTCGTTCAGCATTCCATCTCCCAAATGTCATCTTTTCTATCACTCTGCATTGCATTTCATTCCATTTGTGAGAAAGAGTAAGGGTTGACTGAGAATGTTACTGTACTCCCCTCAAGTCTGCTCAGCCACTGGTTCCAGTCCTTTCTGCCTCCCAACCAATATCAGATTCGTTCCATCCCTGACTCATTAATCCTTGGGTTTTAATGAACAAGGTTGTTGTTCATTGTTAAGGACAAGGCCTGACCCCTCAAACATTTTAAAGCAAGTAACCCAGACAGTAACTGTGGCATTTGAAGGTAAGTGCACAGTGCATATTCAATGAGGAAATTAGCAGTCACACTGCCGAGCTTTAAACTAACAGCATTTATTTAGGAAATTACGGCATGAAACAAAATAAACCGAAAACAGCATACCGAACAACTCATTCTATCCGAACCCGACAGGCTATCCCCACTGAAGGATGCTGTTCCAAA
>NW_025168892.1:0-1732 GCF_004010195.1 Chiloscyllium plagiosum | reverse complement strand
CAGCCCCTACACCCCTCCCTAACTCTGTCAATTCCTCCTTTCCCAACACTCCCAACTCTCTCTAAAACCTTTATCAACCCCAACATCGCATTCTATCACTGTAAACTCCTCCAGCTTCTATACCCTCTCCCTATCTCTATAACTTCATCCAGCCCTTACATCCTCTCCCTATCTCTGCAACCTCCTCTAGCCCTTATACCCCCTCCCTATCTCTGTAACCTCCTACAGCATGTGTACCCCTACCTTTCTCGGTAACACCTTCCAAATTTTCAAACACTTTCCCCAGCTGTTTCACCTTCAGTTCCTGAAACTGTTTGTGGAGATTCCTGAGAAACTGGATGAAAAAAACGCCAGTCATTAGACGTGAGAAACTTCAGAACCGAATAGCTGTGTGAAAATATCATTCCACCTGGTCCCAAAAACAATCGTGAAGCCGTCTCCATAGACATGGGAAAGACTCCAGCAGGAACTAGTCAATGAGAAACTGAAAGAGGTATCAGTGGTGTGTGATTTCTCTTTGCATGAGTCTCCAGTCATGGACAGTTTTGCAAATATTGTTGAATATATCTAATTTTAAGCTCATGAAAACCTGCCTTCTGTGCTAAATATGTGTTTTTTTTCTCTGTTTTCCAATAAACTTCTATTGTCGATAAAGCCTATGATGCCGTGTGTTGCTGCGTCGCAGTGATAAACCGCGAGATTAATGAACGCCAAAAATTAATTATTCCAAAACTGAGGTCACAGTCTAAAGGCACGGGGTAAACTATTTAGGGCTGAGACCAGGAGAAGTGTCTTCGACCACAGTGTGGTAAGCTTCTGGAATTCTTTATTAAAGCAAACTGTGGAGGGCAAAAGATTGAATGTTTTCAAGATGGAGTCAGGTATAGTTCTTAGCGCTAAATGGATCTAAGGGTATGAGGAGAAAGCAGGAACAGGGGAGCAAGTTGGATGATCAGCCATGATCATAGCAAATGGGATTGACAATGAATTGAAGGGATGAATGGACTACCCATGCCCCTATGTTTTATGTTTCAAGATGATCTATCAATTCAGTTTTCATTCTGGGATTGGCCTTGTTCCATAGTACAATCAGCTTGGACATTATCACGTTGTTGATTCATTCTTGTTTTAACTGATACGCACTGACTGTTGTGTGTAGGGTGAGGAATCTCATTGCTGTGTGCAATGTTTCATTCCTTGCCACTTACATTTTACCACAGTTGGCCAATCTGTGATGTGAGGCGGTTCCTCACTTGCTCAGGTATAAAAGGTGAAAGACATCAAAGGAGAAGTCCATTCAGCCCTCTGAGCCCATTCTGTCACACCATAGCCATTCCGTCCCTCGCCTTGTTCGACAAATCATGGCTTTACATGCCTTGCCACACTCACTCAACCAAAACATCACCATCTGAGCTTCAACATGGGCGAGAACTGAACGAAACTCTGGGAGAAAAGGAAGGCTGGTTTTCTAAAGGGAGATTTCGAGGAAAAGTCAACTTTATTTTAGATGGAGCCATTAATTGTGTCAGTTGCACTGGAGACCTGTTCTGGAGTGAGTGGATCTTACTCTCACATTTATTGAGTAAATGAGATTGTTGTATCTGAAATGGTAACTTTCTACAGTGGGATCTGATACAATATTTCTCTGGGTTTAGTGCCTAGAATTTAGTCGCTGCCCACAATGTCAAGGGGAACAGTGTACCAAATTCACACAACTCTGGGCTTCAGTCAC
>NW_025168891.1:0-1732 GCF_004010195.1 Chiloscyllium plagiosum | reverse complement strand
AAGCAAATCCATGCCACGGCAGGAGGGTGACAAAGAGGGGACCTGAATTTCTCCAACACAGAGATGGGACGGACATGGTACAATGACAGGTCAACTACATTCCTACAGGTAATCTAGGATATGGGAATTATCTGAGACATGGGTAATGACAGCCCATGATAGAACTACGGTAGAGGGCTCGCTAATGTCAGGGATTCATACAATAAATGGCCATGACTGACATCACGGAGACAATGTGAGGTACATTCCCTGAACACCAAGCTGCTGGACAAAAATCCAACAAACATTAGAAAGCAAATTTCGATGTTAGCGCGGCATTAAGGAAGAGGAAAATAGGGTTGATGCAGCAAACAAAATAACATCCATCCACTAGAAAGCAATGTAATCTCTTTATGTGAAGGCAGCATTATTCCAACAACAGGCTGCCTATCTGTTAATAAAGTGGCGAGAATTACGAGTTTTTCTAATTAACACAGTTTCCAATGATGATTTGACAATGACTGGGTTTTTCTAATGAGACAGCAGCTACACATCCTTAACGTGATATGATCCGGCCTTGAAGTTCCTATATGCATTGGTACAGAGCTCCATGATGTACAGTGAATGGACTAGTAAAAGGGCAGTGTCCCCAGCTCTGGGCCGCTGGCCCTGGCTTCAAGTTCTGTCTTTTCCATCGGTGCAGTGTTACATCTCTGAGCAGATTGATTAAAAACTGTCTCCAGAGAGTTGACAAATTGGAGGAATGCATCCAACAACAATTAACACAGTTTCCAATGATGATTCTTCCCTCGATGAGGTCATCCCTTCCCTGTCACAATCCAATTTCAGTGAGAAACATCTTCTACCAACTGGGAATGATAAAGTTGTCATCATCAGAGCTGCAACACCAATCTCCCAGTGGAGATCACACAGAATATAATGGAAACACGCAGAGAATGTCACACCACAGAGTTTAATGTTTGCATTTTTATGTGCAAGAATAAAGGATTGCCACTCTACATTGAAAATGCATCTGCCAATTGAATTAGCCAGGAAAGTTTTCTACATGGTTCTTGCCATCATTGGTGTTCCTGGAAAGTGCTTATAATTATTTACAATTTGTGTATGACATCTCTCCTGGTTTTCCTTGTTATTGAAGAGATTTGCATTCTGATGTAATATTCAATGTTATACCCACTCCCTAGTTGAAATATCAGACAGTGAAATTAGATATTTAAAAAATTCTGTGGTTTCCTTGCTTTACTACATGATCACCCTTAGTCAAATGTTATGAACTCCTGGATTGCATCTTAGACTGGAGGCTACCTTCAGGGAAGGAGTTATTGGAAATGTCAGCAAGTATAGAACTGCAATGGATCTTGGTCAGTCAGTGCAGTGGATCTCATAAACCCAGTATTCCCACATTCCTGCGTGTATCTGTGTTTGTGCAGTTGTATTGATAGCAGCACATTTCCTCCTTCCTACTTTAGGGAGCACTACAGTAAACGGGTTTTGAGCTGGTTAATCTCCTTTACACCGTGTGGGTTTCAGATTCTGTTAGCTCTGACTGTTGAGTGTTCAGAATCCACTGTCGGCTTGGGTAACTGTTGAGGAGCACGGATTGACCTTTCCAATTATGGGAGTGAAGAAGATTTGAGGAATAATTTCTTATAGAATCATGCAGCACAGAAATGGCCCCTTTGTCATTTCCTCCATACCGACCAGATATCGCAAATTAACCTAATCCCATTTG
>NW_025168890.1:0-1732 GCF_004010195.1 Chiloscyllium plagiosum | reverse complement strand
ACAATCCTTAGATAAGCACATGGATGATGATGATAGTGTAGGGGGACGAGTTGAGAATAGTTCACAGGTTGGTGCATCAGCAAGGGTCAAAGGGTCTGTTCTGCGCTGTATTGTTCTATGTTTATTTGGAAGCCCTAGCTCTGGGAGCTCCCTGATGAAGGAGCAGTGTTGGACTATAATCTGATGTTGTGTGATTTTTAACTTTGTCTACCCGAGACCAACACCAGCTTCTCCATATTATTGTTTTGAGTGAGAGAGAATTCCAGATTCCCACTCCTCTGTGCCTGGCATCATCAAACTTGTCTATTCTTCAGATCCTCAGGCAGTGGAGAGCTTTTCATTGTCGTGCCTTGGAAACCCCCCCAATTAGATTATACAATACCCAATAACTGAGCGAATACAAGGCCAGTCACTACAACCAGATTTTACATTTAACCCTTTAATGCCCGGGATGGGGCTGTGGAGAATTCCCCAAACTCCACCCCCCCCCTCCCCTGAGATCCAACTTTCTGACCAAGTCTCATCTCCTTGTCCTCTCGCTCCAAATTTGCATCAGCATTTATATAATGTACCTCTGTATGTTTTAGTCAAGGCTCAGGAGATCACACAGCCCCAAGTTACAGCCAATGGCTGTGTGGAAATTCCTGTTTGCATCTGTTTAATTTCTGGGCTTCCTGTCTGAGTTTGGTTAGAAATGGTAAGGTGCAGTTTACTCCATCCCAGTCAGTGAATTGTTTCCTGTGACCCCCCTCACTGGGAGCAACTGGGAAACACAATCCTGCAGCCCAGAGTGACAAGGGAGTCAGGAATGTTAAAGGACAGAATCCCAATAATGGTGTGTATTGAGCTGGTTCTGTGGAAACTGATGAAATGTTGTGCATTTCAAGGAAAGAACAAAAAGATTGAGTCAGTTTCATAAGAATCTACTTTGATCTTTCAGGAAATCCGACTTTTACAGGAAGAGATCACTGTGAAGCCGGTGAGTATCTCTCAGAACTGGATCACACTGTGCCACCTGGAAATTTATCCCGTACCCCCGACCCTGTCCCATACCCCCAGCCCCCTCCCCTTCCCATACCCCCTCCTGGTCCTGTACCATCCAACCCTTTGCCGACCCTGAATGACTGAACATTCACATTTCGGTGGGTTTATCATTTCAAACCCTCACAAACAGTCGAGTGTAAAATTCCCTTCACTCCCGAAAATAATGACTCCCCTCCACACTCATCCTCAGCCCGACACAGGACTCCATGTCCTAGAATCTCCAGTGGAGGTGGGAGGGGTAATACTGAGAAACAACCTAGCTCCCCCTGCCCTGTCTAGCTCTCCCTGCCCTGCCAGCTCCCCCTGCTCTGCCTAGCTCCCCCTGCCCTGCCTAGCTCTCCCTGCCCTGCCTAGCTCTCCCTGCCCTGCCTAGCTCACTCTGCCCTGTCTAGCTCCCCCTAACTGATCCATTTTCAAATGTGGTCATCTTTCAGTCACAAAGCTGCAGAGAGTATAGAGCCAGTTTATCACCAAAGCTGTGGAAGCAGGCAATTCGGCCCATCAAGTCCACACCGACCCATTAACAGTATCCCACCCAGACCCAGTCCCCACCCTGTAAATTTACATTTCCCACGGCCAAGCCACCTGCACATCATTGGAGGAAACTGGAACACCCAACTGAAACCCACGCAGACATTGGGAGGATGTGCAAACTCCACACACACACAAACAAACACACACAGTCACA
>NW_025168889.1:0-1732 GCF_004010195.1 Chiloscyllium plagiosum | reverse complement strand
TCACATTTCCAACGCCCCTCCTCCAAGTCCCTACCTTTTATCTTCTCCTGCTGAACACTCTCTGCTCATTCCTGAAGAAGGGCCTGTGCCCGAAACGTCGAATCTCCTGTTCCCGGGATGCTGCCTGACCTGCTGTGCTGTTCCAGCAATAAAGGAAAAACATACTTGACCTCATCTTTACCAATCTGACAAGTACAAATGCATCTGTCCATGACTATATTGGTAAGCGTGCCCACCGCACAGTCATTGTGGAGATGACGTCCCAACTTCACATTGAGAATAACCTGTATTGTGTTCTGTGGCACTATTAATGTTCTAAATGGGACAGACTATGAGCAGATCTATCAACTCAAGACTTAGCTTCTATGAGGCGCTGTGGGCCATCAGTCACAACAGAATTGTGCTCCAGCACAATCTGCAATCTCATAGCCTGGCATATCCCCAACTTAACCATTAACATCAAGTCAGGGGCTCAACTCAGTGTGTCAAAATCCTGCAATTCCCTCCCTAACGGCATTGTCGGTCAACTTACAGCACATGGACTGCAGCAGTTCAAGAAGGCAGTTTACCACCACCTTCTCAAGGACAACTAAGAATGGGCAATAAATTCTGGCCAGCCAGTGATGGCCACATCCCACAAATGAATAAAAGAAAAGCCCAGTACGGGTGATGGAGACCTGAATTATAAAACAAAGTCCCACATACTGCTTGATATACCCAGCACATCAGGCAGCATTTGTGGTGAGAAAACAGACCCCATCGCTTGAGTTCACACTCCATCCCCAGGAGGAAGATGACAATTAGGGATATAAAATAGGGTGGCAGGGTAGCACTCAGGGGCTAGGAAGCAGGCAGCTGAGAGTGCGAAAAGCGGATGGAGATGGGGAATAAAGGTGTTAGGTCAGAGGGGAGGGTGGAGAGGAAAGGTGGGAAGGAAGATGGACAGGTGGGACAGGCCATGAGGCAGGTGCTGAGCTGGAAGATTGGATCTGAGGTAAGGTGAGGGGAGGGGAAATGAGGAAACCAATGAAATCCACATTGATGCCAATGGGATTGGAAGATCCTGAGCCGGATGAGGTGTTCTTCCTCCAGGCATCGGTTGGTTAGGGTGTGGCGATGGAGGAGGCTCAAGACCTACATGACCTTGGCAGAGTGGGAGGGGAAATTGAAATGATCGGCCACCAGGTGGTGGGGTTGGTTGATGTGGGTGTCCCGGAGGTGTCCCCTGAAGCGCTCTGCAAGTAGACGTCCTGACTCCCCAATGTAGAGGAGACCACATCGGGAGCAATGGATGCAGTAAATGATGTGTAGAAGTGCAGGTGAAACTTTGTGGAAGGCAGGTTTTGCACCCATACCTCTCCCCTCACCTCTGTCCAAGGCCACAAAGGAGCCTTCCACATCCATCAAGGGTCCACCTGTACTTCCACACATGTCACTTACTGTAACCGTTGCTCCCGATGCGGTGTCCTCTACTTTGGGGAGACAGGACGCCTACCCGCAGAGCGCTTCAGAGAACATCTCTGGGACACCCGGACCAACCAACCCCACGGCCCTGCGGCTGAACATTTCAACTCACCCTCCCATTCCGCCAAGGACATGCAGGTCCTAGGCCTCCTCCATCACCACTCCCTTACCACCTGACACCTGGAGGAATAACGCCTCATCTTCTGCCCTGGGATCCTCCAACCCCATGGCATCAATGTGGATTTCACCAGTTTCCTCATTCCCTCCC
>NW_025168888.1:0-1732 GCF_004010195.1 Chiloscyllium plagiosum | reverse complement strand
AGGGAGGATGAGAGACAAAAACAGAAGGCGAAATTGATGGTAGCTACGGTTGATGAGGTAATTAAGGGGAGAATGGAACTGATAGTGAGCAACCAGAGCAGCGGGTGGTAGCATGTAGGGCAGAGAGGGAGAGGACAAGGGGGAGCATTTGATAGAGGGTTTGAGCGACGGGGCAGAGATGGAAGTCTCCAAGGCAGGATGCTATTATTGTGGAAAGATAGGGCATTTTAAGTGGGAGTGTCCTGATCTACAAAGGGAAGAAAGGGCAATTCCGCTTATGAATTTTGATGAAGAATAGGGGTGTCAGGGGTTCCTGCCCTCGGGGGCCCACCAGGAACCCTTGATAAACTTGAAGGTGGGACCCTATAGGGAAGAGGTCTTCCTAGTAGATACGGGGGCAGCACGGTCATCGCTGAATTTTAAAACAAAGAAGGTAGAAATGTCGACACGGTTAATTACTGTTTCGTGGGTAAAAGGGGAAGGATTTACTGTTCCAGTATTTGAACCTATGATGATAGAAGGTCCTAAGGATAGGGTCACAGGGGAACTGCTGTATATCCCTGATATAGGAAGTAACTTACTGGGGAGAGACTTAATTATCCTCTTAGGACTGGAGATTGGAATTCAGGAAAAAGAATTAGTTATACAACTGGCAATGTTGACAGAGGATGTGGAGAGAGAAAGATAGACCCTATTGTATGGGCTAGAGAAGGGAATCGTGGAAAACTACAGATCCCTGCCCTTTTAATAAATTTAAAACTGAAAGGGGACATTGTCTGTGAACGACAATACCCTATTTCCATAGAAGGTAAACGAGGACTGCAGCAGTAATTGAGGGACTGATTAGAGATGGACTGTTGGAGTCATGTATGTCTCCTTATCATACCCCAATTCTACCAGTGCAGAAATCTGATGGAACTTATCGATTGGTGCAGGATTTGAGAACATTAAATCGAATAGTACAGATCAGGCATCCAGTGGTACCAAACCTCTATATGTTGTCAAGTAAGATCCCTCATGATTACAGATGGTTTAGTGTGATAGATTTAAAGGATGCCTTTTGGGCTTGTCCCTTGGCGGAGGAAAGATTTGGGACTATCCCCCTATGAAATCTTATTTGGATTACCTTAGCTGGGAACGAATGGAGAATTGCCAATTCCCGAAACTAAAGATTTGTTTTTAAAGAAGTATATACTGGGCTTGTCCTCCTCTTTATCTTTCCTCAGAAAACAGGGTCTATTGGCACAGACTCCCCCCCTTGAATTCGCTGTTCACCCCATCCGGCTAGGAGATTGGGTCTTAGTAAAATCATGGACAGAGACTAAATTGCAGCCAGACTGAGAAGGGCCGTACCAGGCTCATTTGACTACCGAAACGGCAATAAGGAAGGCGGAAAAAGGCTGGACTCATTACACTCGGATCAAAGGGCCTGTGGACCCTCCAGTTGAGGAAGAAGTCTGGGCAGCCGAATCAACGCAAGACCCGCTAAAACTCAGACTAAAGAGACTTTGAGTAACTGACTATACAGTGGCGGCGCAAGCGCGGGATTATTTCTGTAAGATTGTATATTAAGTCATTTTGTGCTTCAGCATGATGATTAGAATACTGGGAATGCTTAGAGTTATGATGCTAGCCCTCTTGGTATTAGGATTTTGTCAAATATCATTTTCATATGTATTATTAATGGTTCCTGAGTCTGATAATAGACACTGATGTATGTAGCTTAGTAAAT
>NW_025168887.1:0-1732 GCF_004010195.1 Chiloscyllium plagiosum | reverse complement strand
AGTTAAGGCAACAATAGCATGAGAAGGGACAGGTCATTTAAGACCGCAATAAGGAGGAAATTATTCACTTGTTGGGGACTGACTAACATAGGGGCATGGAAACCTGCTGGAAGTGCAAGATTCGGGAAATTCCCTAGGTAATCTACATGTATCAATACGAACCGAATGACGAGGGAACAGTAGAACCCATCAGTGACTTGCTAAGTTGCATCCTAATAAACTTGAGTGGTAGGAGATAGATGGTGGTGGTAGAAGGCTGTTTGTGTAACTGCGAAGCAGTGTCCAATGGTACACCATAGGGATCAATGCTGCGCCCCTTATTATTTGTGATTCGGAGGTGCCAATGTTGGACTGGGGTGGACAAAGTTAAAAATCACAAATCACCAGGTTACTGTGCAATAGGTTTATTCGGAATCACCAGCTTTCAAAGCGCACATTCATGTGATGAAGAAGCAGCGCTTCAAAAGCTAGTGCCTCTGAATAAACATGTTGCACTATAACCTGGTATTGTGTGATTTTTAACCTTATCATTTGTGGTATTCATAAATGATGTAGATGTGAATAGGAAGCGGTGTAGGGGGAGGGTGATAAGTAAGTGTATGTGTAACACAAAGTTTGGCCGGGTGGTTGGCAGTGGGGAGGAAGGCCTTATGTTACAGGACGATACAGATAGAATGGTCAGATGGGTGAATCAATGGCAGATGGAATGTAACCCTGCTAAGTATGAGGTGATGCAGTTTTGAAGAAGGAACCAGATGTGGAGTACTCAATGAATAGTAGCACACGAGGAAGGTCAGAGTGTGCTTCTCCACACATCCCAAAATGTGACTAAAAAGGTTAATGCACAAGTTGAGAACGTAAACATAGCCTCCTTTCATCGGCACATAGATTATAAGAGCTTTGCGGAACATTGGTGTGGCCAAGATGGAATACTGTGTGTCGTTCTGGGAGCCACATTACAGGAAGGATGCGATTGTTCTGGAGGGTGTGCAGAAGAGATTCACCATGATTTTCGGTTGAATGGAGCATATCAGCTGTGGAGAGTGGCTGGAAATGCTCGGGTTGTTTACTTTGGAGTAGAAAAAGCTGAAGGATCGCGATACAGAAGGATAAGATTTCGATGTTAAACATCACACAACACCAGGTTATAGTTCAACAGGTTTAATTGGAAACACACTAGCTTTCGGAGCTGATGAAGGAGCGACGCTCCGAAAGCTAGTGTGTTTCCAATTAAACCTGTTGGACTATAACCTGGTGTTATGTGATTTTTAACTTTGTACATCTCATTCCAACACCGGCATCTACAAATCAAGATTTCGATGGACATGAATAGGGTGAAAAACGGTCAAGAACAAGGGGGCACAATTTTAAAGTGAAGGGTTTGAGGATGAGAGAGAATTAGAGGATTATTCTTCACCCAGAGGGTGTTGGGGTCTGGAATGTTCTTCCTGAGAGGAGAGTTTTCATGGGTAACCTCACAACCGTTACAAAGTACTTGGACGAGCTCTTGAAGTGTCATAACATTCAAGGCTATGGGACTTGTGTAGGAAAGTGGGACTAATGTAGACTGTGCTGTATATATGATGGTACAAAGTCTCTACTCCTGTGAGTGTATGGTGTGGAAGGACCTGAACATCCATGTACACCAGGTCACTGAAAGCTATATTGCAGGAATAGAGAGCAGTTAGGAAGATAAATATGGTGCTGAGCTTGATATCAATGGAGTAGGCGT
>NW_025168886.1:0-1732 GCF_004010195.1 Chiloscyllium plagiosum | reverse complement strand
GTGATATTTTCCTGCATCGGTACAAGGCATTGCAGAGACCACATCTGATGTATTGTTTGAAGTTACGATCCCCACAACTGAAAAAAAGCTAAATTGCTTTCAAACATTACAAAGATACTTATCTTTACTCGGCCTTGGGATGAAGACATTATGACATGAAGGATTACCAGTTTAGGCCTGAGAAAGAGAGATGTTCTTATTGACCATATAAGATCATGAGGTGCGTGCAGCTGGTGAATATCTAATGGACATTTCCTCTTGTGTGCGAGAATAACACTGGGGATGTAATTTAAGAATAAGACAGATTCTGAGGCAGGATCACTGGACCAAAAACGTTAAGTCTCATTTCTCTTCAGATATGCTGCCAGACCTGCTGAGCATTTCCAGCAATTTCTGTATTTCTTTAAGAATAAAACATATTCATTTTAACGCAGATATGGTGAAGACATTAAATGTTTTATTTTTATATTACGCAGGCACATATAAACACATCTTCAAATCAAATAGGGTAATTATTTGTTAATGAAATGATTCTGTGTATGACAGCAGCATAGATGTACCTGCATGGAGCAGGGAATGTGATGGAGTCATATCGTTAAAATAATGTTCAAGGAGAGCTCATAATGTCCAGTTTGGGGACTGATACCATCTCTGAATCAACTTAGAGATGGAAACGTGCAATTCGTCTGAGAAGGAAGAGTCTGTTCCTCCCTTTCGCTTTCCCTGTCCCTCATCACAGCAATGTGTTTAGCAAAAAGAAAAGCATAGCCGATTTTATCACTCATGGAGGATTCCGGATGAGGATTCATTGGAATCTCCCCACTGCTTGAAGGAAAGGGAATTTAGCCAATTTCATCTGCTCCGAGAAGCTTGTGTGTGCAGAATAACTCCAGAAATAATTATTAGGATTCGATAGTGGGGTGTTGGGGGTGGGGGGGGTGGGGGACAGATAAGAGATTCTGTGGCTTCAAATGGGAATCCAGGATGGTGTGTAGCCTCACAAATGCCAGGGTCCAGGATGTATCAGAGCGGCTGCAAATCGTTCTCAAACGGGAGGGGCAGCAGCCAGAAGTCATTGTGCATGTTGGTACAATTGACGGAGGTAGAAATACGGATGAGGTCCTGCAGAGTGATTGTAGAGAACTAGGAAAAAAGATAAAAGCCAGGACCATGACATTGGTAATATCCGGTTTACTTCCAGTGCTACATGCTTGTGATGGTAAGAACAGGAAAACATGGCAGATGAAGAATTGGTGCAGGAGGCAGAGGTTCATATTTTTAGATCATTTGGATCTTTGGTGGGACAGAGGTAACCTGTTCAAGAGGGACTGGTTATACCTGAACTGGAGGGGATCCAATATATTGCCAGGCAGGTTTGCTAGTGCTACAATGGAGGGTTTAAATTAGATTGGCTGGGGCTGGGGAGGCTATTGAGCGTGGGATCCTAAACAGCAGGGAGAAAACTGCGAGGATGGAAAGAGATACAGTAATCAGAAACAGTAAAGTGAAGAGACAGGTCAGGCTGGAACAAGACAGAGGGCAAGGAATACCTGTTGGATTAAATTGCATCTGTTTCAATACAAGATGGCTGACAGCTAAGTCTGATGATCTCAGGGCGTGGATAGGTACTGGGACTGGGATATTATAGCCATTAGGCAAACAGGGCTAAGCGAGGGAAAGGAGTGGCAGCTTAATGTAACAGGGTACAGCTGCTTTAGGCGGGATAGTGGTG
>NW_025168885.1:0-1732 GCF_004010195.1 Chiloscyllium plagiosum | reverse complement strand
TAGTATCACAGCGATGCACTTCAGGAAAAGTGTTTTAGGGTTAGTATCACAGTGACGCACTCCAGGAAAACTGTTTTAGGGTTAGTATCACAGTGAAGCACTCAAGGGAAAGTGTTTTAGTGATAGTATCACAGTGAACCACTCAGGAAAAGTGTTCTGGAAATAGTATCACAATGATGCACTCCAGGAAAAGTGTTTTAGGGTTAGTATCACAGTGAAGCACTCTAGGAAAGGTTTTACGGTAAGTATCACAGTGAAGCACTCAAGGAAAAGTGTTTTAGGGTTAGCATTACAGTGAAATACTCCTGGATAAGTGTTCTGGAATTAGTATCACAGTGAAGCACTCCAGGAAGAAT
Organism: Chiloscyllium plagiosum; assembly: GCF_004010195.1. Taxonomy (NCBI): domain Eukaryota; kingdom Metazoa; phylum Chordata; class Chondrichthyes; order Orectolobiformes; family Hemiscylliidae; genus Chiloscyllium; species Chiloscyllium plagiosum. The sequence continues at coordinate 1,376 of NW_025168885.1, read as the reverse complement.
GTTTTGGATTCAGTATCACAGAAAAACACTCCAGGAAAAGTGTTTTACGGTTAGTATCACAGTGAAATACTCCAGCAAGAGTGTTTTGGAGTTAGTATCACAGTGAAGCACTCCAGGAAAATTGTTTTAGGGTTAGTATCACAGTGAGATACTTCAGGTAAAGTGTTCTGGAGTTAGTATCACAGTGAAGCCCTCCAGGAGAATTGTTCTGGAGTCAGACTCACAGTAAACCACTCCAGGAAAAGTGTTTTGGAGCTAGTATCACAGTGAAGCAATCCAGGAAAAGTGGTTTAGGGTTAGCATGACAGTGATGCACTCCAGGAAAAGTGTTTTGGAGCTAGTATCACAGTGAAGCACTCCAGGAAAAGTGGTTTCGGGTTAGCATGACAGTGATGCACTCCAGGAAAAGTGTTTTAGGGTTAGAATCACAGTGAAATACTCCAGGAAAAGTGTTCTGGAGTTAGTATCACAGTGAAGCACTCCAGGAAGAGTATTTTGGCATTAGAATCACAGTAAAACACTCCAGGAAACGTGTTCTGGAATTAGTATCACAGTGATGCACTCCAGGAAAAGTATTTTGGAGCTAGTATCACAGTGAAGCACTCCAGGAAAATTGTTTTGGAGGTAGTATCACAGTGAAGCACTCCAGGAAAAGTGTTTTAGGGTTAGTATCACAGTGAAGCACACCAGGAAAAGTGTTTTAGGGTTAGTATTACAGTGAAGCTCTCCAGGAAGAATGTTTTGGAGTCAGTATCACAGTAAAACACTCCAGGAAAAATGTTTTACGGTTAGTATCACTGTGAAATACTCCAGGAAGAGTGTTTTGGAGTGCGTATCACAGTGAAGCACTCCAGGAAAATTGTTTTGAAATTAGTATCACAGTGAAGCACTCCAGGAAAAGTGTTTGGAGTTAGTATCACAGTGAAGGGCTCTAGGAAAAGTGTTTTAGAGTTAGTATCACAGTGAAGCACTCCAGGAAAAGTGTCTTGGAGCTAATATCACAGTGAAGCACTCCAGGAAAAGTGTTTGGAGTTAGTATCACAGTAAAACACTCCAGGAAAAATGTTTTACAGTTAGTATCACTGTGAAATACTCCAGGAAGAGTGTTTTGGAGTTCGTATCACAGTGAAGCACTCCAGGAAAATTGTTTTGGAATTAGTATCACAGTGAAGCACTCCAGGAAAAGTGTTTGGAGTTAGTATCACAGTGATGCACTCCAGGAAAAGTGTTTTAGAGTTAGTATCACAGTGAAGCTCTCCAGGAAAAGTGTCTTGGAATTAGTATCACAGTGAAGCACTCTTGGAAAAGTGTTTTAGAGTTAGTATCACAGTGAAGCACTCCACGAAAAGTGTCTTGGAGCTAATATCACAGTGAAG
>NW_025168884.1:0-1732 GCF_004010195.1 Chiloscyllium plagiosum | reverse complement strand
ATTATAGGGCAAGCCAAACAAAGAATGGCCAGGGAATTCCTAGAAGCATGGCACTCATCCACAAACTCCATCAACAAACACATAGACCTGGACCCAATATACCGGCCACTACAGCGGACAGCTGACAGCTGAAACTGATAACCGGAAGCGGCAGGGACAGGCCACTATAAATGCCGGAGGAAACACCACAGAAGTGCTTCACAGGAGGCTCCCAAGCACTGAGGATGTCACCCAGACAGGGGACGAAACGTTTGCAACAAAAACATCCAGCTCGGCGAACAGAACCACAGCAACTATTATGTTGTAACAGTTGATGATTAGTAGTTTGTTAATATATATCATTTTGTTAAGTGTTCTGATAAAGTTAAAGTAATGCCAATTCTTACTTTTTGTTGTTTGTACTTTAACTGTTATAAGAATAAAGTGTGTTTTGCTTAAAGTCTAATAGTGGACCAACTGAATCACATATAGAACACAGTGCCTTACACTTGTCTTTAAATAAGATAAAAGTTCTAGGCTACCTCCTTGATATAGTTTGAAGGGATTTGGTCTGATCCATAGCAGATTGCAACAAACAATGGCCTCAGGGCAGAATTACTGTGAAGACAGAACAAGCTTGTTTACCTTAGCAAAACACAAGTTTATCAAAGTACCTTTTATTGGAGTCAACTTACTAGGCCACAACCAGAATAGGAATACCCAAGAAATGATGCCCAGGGCATTTTGGACAGTCCAGTTTTAGGAAAATGTCTTTCATTATCATAGAAAAGGAATGGAGCATATATTTTAGATAGCCACTATATCTGTCTGCATAATACCGGTCAACTTAATATGTGGTCAGATATATTCCAGACATTTTGGAATGTAAGGCATTAAACACCTCATTCCCCAAATTCTTACTCCAATTTTTCACAGAGCCACAAGGTTCTCTTTCTATCCCAGTTAGTTAGAAGAAGACCACCTTGAGATGAAGATGGTGGTTGAAAAGTTTCATCAGCGCTGTCCACTATTTCCTCAGAGGATGCCAACCAGTGGTTTAAACAAAAACCGAACATGGTTCTGAAATGGACCACACTTATGAATAATTATGAAATAGTTACTAGCAAGTCATGACTAGTTTTGTTCAGAGCACAATGTTGAGTCAGCAGCTATGAAATATTTACGATTTTATTAGTTCTGGTTTAACAGCTTTAAGTTTCAGTGGCCTTTTTCAAATTAAATCATGAATTTGCAAAACATTTTTTGCCACATATTCGTTTAATATCTTTAATATAGTAAAGCATCCCACAACATTTCACAGGAACATAAACAGATAAAAACTGACATTGAGCCAAGGAAGTCAATATTGGAGCAAAAGAAAATAGTCGCTTGGTAGTGGTGTAAAGTGATAGAAGGGGTGGTTGACAGTAATATCAAGTGGGGCTCAGAACAGAGTATCCTGCTCACTGACTTTCAGCTTGAGATCCGCTAGTACTACTCAGTACCTTGTTCTGAATATGGAAAAAGAGCTGCAGTCCAGACATGAGGTGAGAGTGACTGTGCTTGATTTCAAGATTGCATTTGACCAAGTGTGGCATTTTAGGAGGCCTAGCAAAACTGGAGTCAATGGGAATCAGGGGGAAACTCTCTGTTGGCTGGAATCATACCTAGCACAAAGAAAGATGGTTGTGGTTGTTGAAGATCAATTATCCTTGTGCAAGGATATCACTGCAGGAGCTCCTGCAGTGATATC
>NW_025168883.1:0-1732 GCF_004010195.1 Chiloscyllium plagiosum | reverse complement strand
CAGGGAAGCCTTATGTCTTGTGTGAAGTCTCAAAAAGGCATCTTTCATCTCCGAGAAGCCAGCCTGGTGTTCTCTATGTAGGTCGGAAACTGGTGGGAATGGCTACCTGTTTCAGATGGAAGGTATTGTGGCTGCTGTTGGGGATTATGAATAACCTGACGTTAAGTACAGGGTTCACACGCCGACTGCACAATAACGTGGGGAGAGTTAATTTAGGCATATAAACTATTAGGAAAGTCACATTACACTGCTGAATGGACTCTCTAAGTTCAAATAATGCTGATCTTATTCATTTGATCTTGTCTAGTGCACATCCTGTTCAGTGTAACCTGTATGCCTTACTCTGTCCAAGCCTATTTCCACCCTATGAACTGTCTGACCATGCTTACTATGACCTGCCTTCAATGCTCATAAATAAAGTGTTTCCCTATACTGAGATACACGTGACAATATATCAAACCAATCAATCCTGGGTAAAGTATGGAATTTCTCTCCCTGTCAATGTCTCTTTTGGAAATAAGAGATTGCTGCCACTCATCGTGTTTCAGCATCGCCATTTCTTCGTCTCTCGCAGCTGTACAGATTAAACACTCAGCTTCTTCACTCTATCCTCATGTTACCATCACCCGTGTCTGTGGTCAGGAGATAATTCTTTACAAAGGAGATCAACTCTGTAGAGAGTGCCCCAAATGCTCTCTCAGCAAGGCTCTACAACAACAGGAAGATGGCTTTACTTATGTACTCGAATCATCTTACAGTGAAGGATAGCATACCATTGTCTGCACCCATTACTTACACAGGGTTTGATTCAGAGCAGAAGCGCATAGATTTGTGAGTGGGCGATCATGCTTCCCAAATTTGTTAGAGTTCTTTGATGAAGTGACCAAGAAAGTTGACGAGGCAGAGCGGCAGGCGTAGTCTCCATGGATTTCAGTAAGACTTTGATAAGGTCCAACATGGCAGGCTTGTCAGGAAGGTGACATCACGTGGAATGCTGGGGGGGGGCTGACCAATTGGATACACAGTTGGCTTGATGGTAGGAAGCAGAGCGTTTAGTGGAAGGATGTTTGTCAGACTGGAGGCTTGGTCCATTGCTGTTTGTTATCTATGATTTGTTTGAGAATGTACAAGGCATGATTAGTAAGTTTGCAGATGACTCTAAAGTAATTGGGAGCATGATCAGTGAAGAAGTTTATCAGAAATTGCAGCAAGACCTTAATCAGGTGGGGAGGTAGGCCGAGAAATGACAAATACAAATGTGTAAGGTCTTGCATTTTGGAAACACAAATCAAGGTAGGGGTTTCATGGTGCATGGAAGGGTCTTAAGTGGTGCAGTGGGCAGAGAGACCTTGGTGTTTAGGTGTACACGGTTCTCTATGAGTGGAGTCAAACGTAAACAGGGCAGTGAAGAAGGCTTTTGGCACATTGGCCTTCATCAGGCAGGATATTAAGTATACAAGTTGGGAATTTATTTTGCAGTTACCCAGGACTTTGTAAAGGCTGCACTTGGAGTATTGTGTTCAGTTTTGTCACCTTGTTATAGGGAGGATGTAATTAATTTAGAAAGAGTGCAGAAGAAATTTACAAAGGCGTTGCCAGGACCCAATGGTCTGAGTTATAGGGATGGACAAGCTAGGAAATTTTCTTTAGCGTGTAGGAGACTGAGAGAGTCCTTATAGAGCTGTGTAAGATTACGACAACTATGGATAGGGTGAATACTCTCAGTCTTTTT
>NW_025168882.1:0-1732 GCF_004010195.1 Chiloscyllium plagiosum | reverse complement strand
GCCTAAGAGAAAGACCACGGAACGAGGACAACCCACAACCAAAAGGACTAGCAACACTACCATACATCAGGAGCATCTAGGAACTGACTTCCAGACTACTTCGACCCCTAGGACTCATAACGGCACACAAACCAACAGCCACACTCAGACAACAACTCACCAGAACGAAGGACCCGATACCCAACATGAGCAAGACGAATGTAGTGTACAAAATACCATGCAAGGACTGCACTAAACACTATATAGGACAAACAGGAAGACAGCTAACAATCCGCATACATGAACATCAACTAGCCACGAAACGACACGACCAGCTATCCTTAGTAGCCACACACGCAGACAACAAGCAACATGAATTCGACTGGGACAACACTACTATCATAGGGCAAGCCAGACAGAGAACAGCCAGGGAACTCCGAGAGTCATGGCTTTCATCCACAAACTCCATCAACAAACACATCGACCTGGACCCAATATGCCAACCACTGCAGCGGACAGCTGAAACTGACAACCGGAAGCGGCAGGGACAGGCCACTATAAACACCGGAGGAAACATCAAAGAAGCGCTTCGCAGGAGGCTCCCAAGCACTGATGATGTCGCCTAGCCAGGGGACGAAATGTTTGCAACAAAAACTTCCAGCTCGGCGAACAGAACCACAACAACGAGCACCCGAGCTACAAATCTTCGCACAACTTTGAGGAAATTATGGTTTCTGTGTTACATTCATAAATGATGATGGTGAGAACGTGGAAAACGGAGAGCAGTGGTTGATAAATAATGTTGTATGACACAATGATTGGCTGGGTGGTTGACAATCAAGGGGAACGTTTTAGTTCCCAGGAGGATATAAACGGAATACTTAGATAGCCAGATCAAGGGCTGAGGAAATTTAACAGTGATAAAAGTGAGAGAATGAACATCTGAAGTAACAAAACAAGTGAGTACATAACTAATAATGGGGCAGTGGCTAAATTTGCTTGGTTTATTTCTTTGCAACAGGCAACGTTGATATGGGAAAATTGCACAAGTGTACGACAGCATCGGTGTAGGGACAGGATGAACAGGCAACAACTGTTCGCTTCAGTCAAAGCATCAAAATCAATGGTTCACAAGTTTAAAGTGAAAGGCAGGAGAATGAAAGAGGATTTGCGTAATGTGTGTCGAACAGAAAGAGTGTTTTTTGACTGGAATGCACTACCTAGGAGGGTGATTGAGGCAGTTAACCTCATCAATGTTTTTTAAAGCCTTTGGATATGCACGTTATGGCGCAGACTCGGTAGGCCTCAATTTCATTGCATCATTCGATGTGGTGGCTATCATGTATACTCTGATATATTCTGAAGCATTATCCAAAGGTACTTGCTGGGTTGTTTCTTCACCTATACTTAGTAAGTGGCGATGTAACAAACTAGCATCATCTCATACAGTATCCACACTTACTCAACATAGGGCAGCACAGCAATCTCTGGGAACATCCAGGATGATTTACTTGCTCAGTGCAAGTATTGTCCAACAGCAGCTCGAGCACTGTGCCAGAAGATTACCATTATTATTTCAATTACAGCAATAACATGGATTGACAATAGACCAAAGACAGTAGACAATAAGTACAGGAGTAGTCCATTCTGCCCTTCAGCCCTGCACCACCATTCAGTATGATCATGGCTGATCATCCTTAATCAGTATCCTGTTCCTGCCCTTATCTCCATAACCCTTGATTCCACTATCCTT
>NW_025168881.1:0-1732 GCF_004010195.1 Chiloscyllium plagiosum | reverse complement strand
CAACACAACCTCGAGTAACACCTCACTTTAGACCTTGGTACTTTCTATCCTGAAGGAGTTTTTATTCAATTCCATACTTCCACAGCCTGACCGCATTATGGCTGTTCTCCATTCTTCCCACATTCTTTCTCCTCGTCTCCCAATGAACTTGCCCTGTTTGTGAATCGTTTGTCCTGCACTTAATTAAGAAACCAATTTCCCCCCTTCACAATCTAATTAATACTCATTTTACATTTGATTCTCTTTTACCAGAAATAAAAGTCAATTTGTCAGTGGCATTGATTCTCCACACCATCCTGTTTCCCGTCACCCCTTCTCTACCTCGGTCAAGGGATTTAAAAGCCCATTTTCCAATCCTTTTCTGTTCTGAAAAGGAGTCACACTGGACTTGAAAGGCTAACTGTGTTTCTCTCTCTCCGCAGATGCTGCCACATCTGCTTAATTTCTATAGCAATTTCCACTTTTCACCACGTTTCAAAGATATGTGTCAACTTGGCTCGAACACCTTGTTCACCCTTGAGCGCCATATGCCGGGAATTGAAAGATAACACAAGATGCACAATTTCCGTGTCTCTGAAATGACGTAAAGCTAGCATCACTGAAACTACAGAGTTCTCACTGTTGGTCAGGGAGAGAAACAGAGGGACATGCATTCACTCTCAACACAGAAGGTAGCACATACTGGAAAGGAAAAGATTCAGATGATTATGTTAAAGAGTGTTGGGCAATGAGACAAATTGTAAGTGTGACACCATGGAGAGACTGTATTGTAAATATTGCAGCTCAAACTGCGTGTTCCATGTGATGCTGTAGACCAGAACAGTAACACAAGCAAAATTATATTCAAACATAATCTGTAACTTTTTGCCTGGGATTATCCCTCAGTCTACCATTACCAATAAACTTCAGCGACGAGTGTGGTGAACATGCCAGGGCAGAACTAAGTGTACCTAAAACTGATGGCAAACCATAGAGCTACCACATTTGACTGTTTACATTCCAAACAGCAGGACTACCATCTGATAGGGAGGGCGGAATGATTGCAAGACTAACAGATCAGTTCGAAGCTCTACTATCCTGCCAGATCCAGCCATTAATGGATTAAACAACTCACTGCAGGAGAGGACCCAACACATGTCCCCCTTCTTAATAATGGAACAGCCCTGCACATCAGTGCAAAAGACAAGCGTGTATTTATCTGCGACATACTCGGCCAGAAGTATTGAGTCAATGATCTACCTCACCTCGTCAGGATGTCAACAGAATTTCAGATGGCAGTTTTCAAACGATCTGATTCGCTCTATGTGACATGAAGAAACATCTGAACACAGTAGATATGACAAAGGCAATATACAACAAGCTGTGTCCCTGGGGAAGCTGTTTCATTCCAGTTCCAACTCTGACATTTATATGGCAATGTGGAAAATAACTCAACTATGACAAGTCCCTTAAGAGGAGAATAATTACAGTATGACCAACATCACCCCCTCAATTCCATAATTGAATTATGGAAATTGTTGGCAGTTCTTTTTGACAGAGTTGTCTAACAGCACAGAAATAAACTGCTCAGTGTGGTTTGCGATAGATTACTATATGGAGATGGAAATGTCACTGGATTTCTAATGCAGACCAGGCTCATGCTCTGGCAGCTGGTGGAAGTTAATAACAATTAATAAAATATCGAGATCTAAAATCTTGCATCAGTAATAATGACCTTGAAGCCAATGTCAAT
>NW_025168880.1:0-1731 GCF_004010195.1 Chiloscyllium plagiosum | reverse complement strand
ACACTGACAGTCACACTGATCTGTACCAAGACACCAATACTGACAGTCACACTGAACTGTACCAAGACACTAAAACTGACAGACACACTGAAATGTACCAATGCACCATCACTGACAGTCACACTGAACTGTGTCAAGACACCAACACTGACAGTCACACTGAACTGAAACAAGACACCAACACTGACAGTCACACTGATCTGAATGCAGGCACCAACACTGACAGTCACACTGAACTGTGTCAGGACACCAACACTGACAGTCACACTGAACTGAACCAAGACAACAACATTGACAGTCACACTGAACGGTACAAAGTGGTCAACACTGACAGTAACACTGAATTGTACCAAGGCATCAACACTGACAGTCACACTGAACTGTGTCAAGACACCAGCACTGACAGTCACACTGAGATTGAACAAGACACCAACACTGACGGTCACACTGAATTGTACCAAGGCATCAACACAGACAATCACACTGAACTATATCAAGACACCAACATTGACAGTCACACTGAACTTTATGAAGGCACCAACACTGACAGTCACACTGAACTATATCAAGGCACCAACACTGACAGTCACACTGAACTGTACCAACTCACCAACACTGACAGTCACACTGAACTATACCCAGACACCAATACTGACAGTCACACTGAACTGTACCAAGACACTAACACTGACATTAACACTGAAGTGTACCAAGGCATCAACACAGACAATCACACTGAACTATATCAAGACACCAACATTGACAGTCACACTGAACTTTATGAAGGCATCAACACAGACAATCACACTGAACTGGATCAAGACACCAACACTGACAGTCACACTGAACAGGAACAAGAAGCCAACACTGACAGTCACACTGAACTATACCCAGACACCAATACTGACAGTCACACTGAACAGGAACAAGAAGCCAACATTGACAGTCACACTGAACTATACCCAGACACCAACACTGACATTAACACTGAAGTGTACCAAGGCATCAACACAGACAATCACACTGAACTGGATCAAGACACCAACACTGACAGTCACACTGAACTTTACCAAGACACAACACTGACAGTCACACTGAAATTGACCAAGACATTCACACTGAACTGTACCTAGACACCAACACTGACAGTCACACTGAACTGTATGAAGGCACCAACACTGAAAGTCACACTGAACTATACCAAGACACCAAAAACTGACAGTCAAACTGAACTGCACCAAGGCACCAACACTGACAGTCACACTGAACTATACCAAGACACCAATACTGACATTAACACTGAAGTGTCCCAAGACAGGAACACAGACAATCACACTGAACTGGATCAAGACACCAACACACACAGTCACACTGAACTGTATCAAGACCCCAACATTGACAGTCACACTGAGCTGTAACCAAGACACCAACACTGACAGTAACACTGAACTGTCTCAAGACCCCAACATTGACAGTCACACAGAACTGTACCAAGACACCAACACTGACAGTAACACTGAACTGTGTCAAGGCACCAACACTGACAGTCACACTGAACTATATCAAGACACCAACACTGACAGTCACAATGAACTATACGAAGACACCAATACTGACATTAACACTGAAGTGTCCCAAGACACCAACACTGACAGTCACACTGAACTGTGTCAAGGCACCAACACTGACAGTCACCCGAAACTGTACTAAGAACCAACGTTGGCTGTCACA
>NW_025168879.1:0-1731 GCF_004010195.1 Chiloscyllium plagiosum | reverse complement strand
CATGGTAGAATTTGCTGCAGAATTAACTGAAGTACAACTAATTTTCATTACTTTCTCCCAGTGCAGCATAGGCAGAGACTGAAAATAAACTTTTCGGATCTGTATGCCTCAGACTTAGCGCCCTTTAAGGCAATTTTCCAAGAATTTCCGAGAAGGAGTTTCTCATGCTGTGAGTGACATGTTGGAAATTCAAGGCAACACTCATGTAAATTTCCAGTATGTGCTTAAAAGCTGCCAAGTGAAGGCTTCCCATTGAGAGTACAAACTAAAACCATCACTTGATGCGAATCTACAGACATCAGGAGAATGTAAATGAAGATAAAAGTGCATTTAGGAAAGCACATGAATATAACTAGCACGATAATTAAGCTTCATGGTCACAAGTACAATTACTGTTAAGATAGTAAACTATACTACAGATCAATTTCCTATTTGATGAAATGAATATGATAATGGAAATAAGTTAAAAATGTGGTCTCCTTAAAAAGAAAAAACAACTGACACATTGGACAATCCAAGTGAATAATTTAGTGTGTAAGAAAAAGTGAATCATGTTAAATGTTGTTGTGTTGGTTTTTCAGATGTATATAAAGTAATTTAAAAAAAAGGTTTACAGTACAAATTTCTAAAGGATAAAAACATCTGAAATGTAATATATAATGTTTATGTTGACCTTTGGTTATAATCAATAATAGTAAATTACAATGTAATCTACCAGTTTCTGATTAAGTGATTGATCAAACATAATCATTTTAAAAACTTACCTTCCATTTGAGATAATGGTTTGTGTCTAGGTAGTCCTTTGCTATGGTAGCCATTTCTCAAGTATAAGCAAGCCAGCCCAATGTCCACACAGAAGCATTTCCTAGCAAGAGCTCTTGTTAAAAGAGGGAAGCTAGCTTAATTTGACTGCATTCTAGCAGGGAGTGAAGTCAAATATAGGGCTCTTGTGGCAAAGTCATAGTGTCCCTGCCTCTCAGCCAGAAAACCCACCTACTCTAGAGTGTGTCATAATATGTTGGAACAGGTAGATATTTTAAAAAAAAGCTACAGCCCAATATTGCTTCAAATGATATTAGCTAATTCAGCAGGGACTAGTTTCAGATGCTGGTCTTTCAGGATCCATGATAAATACGTTGGCCACTGCTCGAATCCTGTTTTCCACTTGCACTTCTGTTTTTTTGATTTGAGAGAAGAAGAGGTACATTTATGGTGAAAGTTGAATTGGGAGTCAGAGAGGGTCACAAAAAACTGTAGAGGCTGTCAATTCTTGAGGGATGCTGGGTAGAAAGAGAGTCCAGCACTGTGGCCAAACATTAAAATAAATAAAACATAAAATATTCCTCTATCCATCATTGAAACATTCCCTGTACTCAATCAATGCCAATCTATACCACTGAGTGTCCTCTACACATCTCCCCGTGGCCCTTCTGTTGTTGGTGCCTGATTAACCTGATGTTCAGTCAGCCTATCTAATACCTTACCTTATAAAAGAAAGAACAACTGACACATTGGACAATCCAAGTGAATACTTTAGTGTGTAAGAAAAAGCAAATCATGTTAAATGTTGTTGTGTTGGTTTTTCAGATGTATATAACGTAAGATTAATTTAAAAAAAGGTTTAAAGTACAAATTTATAAAGGATAAAAACATCTGAAATGTAATATATAATGTTTATGTTGACCTTTGGTTATAATTAATAATAGTAAATTACAATGTAATCTACCAGTT
>NW_025168878.1:0-1731 GCF_004010195.1 Chiloscyllium plagiosum | reverse complement strand
ACAGGGATTAAATCTCAGTCAGTGACAGGGATTAAACCTCAGTCAGTGAAAGGGATTGATCCTCAGTCAGTGACAGGGATTGATCCACAGTCAGTGACAGGGATTGACACTCAGTCAGTGACAGGGATTGATCCTCAGTCAGTGACAGGGATTGAATCTCAGTCAGTGACAGGGATCGACACTCATTCAGTGACAGGGTTTGATCCTCAGTCAGTGACAGGGATTAAATCTCAGTCAGTGACAGGGATTGAACCTCAGTCAGTGACAGGGTTTGATCCTCAGTGAGTGACAGGGATTGGCCCTCAGTCAGTGACAGGGATTGACACTCAGTCAGTGACAGGGATTCAATCTCATTCAGTGACAGGGATTGAATCTCAGTCAGTGTCAGGGATCGACCCTCAGTCACTGACAGGGGTTGATCCTCAGTCAGTGACAGGGATTGAATCTCAGTCAGTGACAGCGATTGAATCTCAATCAGTGACAGGGACTAAATATCAGTCTGTGACAGGGATTGAACCCCAGTCAGTGACAGGGATTGACCCTCAGTCAGTGACAGGGATTGACTCTCAGTCAGTGATCGAGATTGACCCTCAGTCAGTGACAGGGATTGAACCTCAGTCAGTGACAGGGATTGAACCGCAGTCAGTAACAGGGATTGAATCTCACTAAGAGAAAGGGATTGAACCTCAGTCAGTGACAGGGATTGACCCTCATTCAGTGACAGGGATTGAATCTCTGTCAGTGACAGGGATTGAATCTCAGTCAGTGACAGGGATTGAACCGCAGTCAGTGACAGGTACTGAATCTCTTTCAGTGACTGGGATTGAATCAGTCAGTGACAGGGATTGACACTCAGTCAGTGACAGGGATTGAGCCTCAATTAGTGACAGGGATTGATCCTCAGTCAGTGACAGGGATTGATCCTCAGTCAGTGACAGGGATTGAATCTCTGTCAGTGACTGGGATTGAATCTCAGTCAGTGACCGGTATTTACCCTCAGTCAGTGACAGGGATTGCATCTCAGTCAGTGACAGGGATTGATCCACCGTCAGTGACAGGGATTGATTCTCAGTCAGTGACAGAGATTGAATCTCCGTCAGTGACAGGGATTGAACCTCAATTAGTGACAGGGTTTGAATCTCAGTCAGTGACAGGGATTGAATCTCAGTCAGTGACAGAGATTGACCCTCAGTCAGTGCAGGGAATGAATCTAAATCAGTGACAGGGATTGAACCTCAGTCAGTAACAGGGGTTGAGCCTCAGTCAGTGACAGGGATTGAACCTCAGTCAGTGACAGGGATTGAATCACAGTCAGTGTCAGGGATCGGCCCTTAGTCAGAGACAGGGATTGATCCTCAGTCAGTGACAGGGATTGAATCTCAGACAATGACAGGGATTGACCCTCAGTCAGTGACAGGGAATGAATCTCAGTCAGTGACAGGGATTGAATCTCAGTCAGTGACAGGGATTCAATCTCAGTCAGTGACAGGGATTGAATCTCAGTCAGTGACAGCGACTAAACCTCAGTCAGTAACAGGGGTTGAGCCTCAGTCAGTGACAGGGATTGACCCTCAGTGAGTGACAGGGATTGACTCTCAGTCAGTGACAGGGATTGACCCTCAGTCAGTGACAGGGATTGACCCTCAGTCAGTGACAAGAATTGAACCGCACTCAATGACATGGATTGAATCTAAGTCTGTGACATGGATTGAACCTCAGTCAGTGACAGGG
>NW_025168877.1:0-1731 GCF_004010195.1 Chiloscyllium plagiosum | reverse complement strand
TGGATACTGGGAGGAAACCCACGCTAACATTCAGACGTTAATATCGTCAGTTACCCAAATCTCCATGCCTGGGTCCCTGGCACCAAGAAACAAAAATGCCAACCACTCAACCACTGTGATGTCCCAACATGGGAGCATTTCATTCAGGTTACAGTTGAATCATTTGTCTTATTCCTGGATGAATCAACTGACTAATCAAAAATATTTCGTAAACTTCGATCTTCATCTATTAGATTTTGGAAGAGTGATGGTTGGTTTTAGTGAAGCAATGCTGATATATGTATCTCGCTCAGCAAATTAACGATATCGCCGGATTAAGAACACGAGTTTGACACCCAATGTGCCTCAAATTAAAAGAAAATACTAGCCAATAACGATTACGCAACTTCTGTTGCTTGTCATCAATCCAAACACCTTGCTCAGTAATGCCAATGACTTAAATTGTAGAAGGATACTTGCCATATTCAGCTGCCCTGTTTCTTGCCCAACTGTTGAAAGCTGACAAGAAAATATGCAGTTAATGAGAATTACGAGGAAAGTGAAACTTTTTGAGGTAACATCGCTCATATCTGCATGAAAATTGACGCAACCATCTCGCTCAGCAAATTAACGATATCGCCGGATTAAGAACACGAGTTTGACACCCAATGTGCCTCAAATTAAAAGAAAATACTAGCCAATAACGATTACCAACTTCTGTTGCTTGTCATCAATACAAACACCTTGCTCAGTAATGCCAATGACTTAAATTGTAGAAGGATACTTTCCATATTCAGCTGCCCTGTTTCTTGCCCAAATGTTGAAAGCTGACAAGAAAATATGCAGTTAATGAGAATTACGAGGAAAGTGAAACTTTTTGAGGTAACATCGCTCATATCTGCATGAAAATTGACGCAACCACTTAAAATGCTCTGTCATTTTATAAATTTATGATCACAGTTACCTGTTGATAAGTAGCAATCCCAATTCTAACATAAAAATCTGTGACTAACGAAACAAAAACAAAATACATTTGCCAGTAATTTCGAACAATAAAAAAGATCATAAGACATAGGAGGAGTAATTTGACTGTTTGACCATTCGAGTCTACTCTGCCATTCCATCATGTTGATAGGTTTTCCAATCCATTTTTCCCACTTCATCCCCAATCCCTTCGTCCACTTGGCAATCAAGAAATTATCTACATTTTTAAAAAAATATATACTCAATTACCTGGACTCCACAGCCTTTAGTTCTGAAGAATTTCATAAATTCGCCAATTTCTGCCTCAGGAGCAATCTCCCGATCTTCGTTCTCAAGTGTGGTCCCTTTAGTTTAAGGCTGTGACCTCGGGTCCACATCTCTACTGCCAATGGAAATATTTTCGCAACGTCCACACTATCTTGGCCGTTCAGTATGCTACAAGTTTCAATCACATGCTTCCTCATCCGTCTAAACTCCACTCAGTGTCGTCGCAGAGTTCTCAAACGTTCTTCATCTGTTACGCCTTTTATTCCTCGGAGCATCCTCTTGAACATCCTCTGGACGCGCTCCAGGGCAAATGCATCTTTCCTGAGTACGGGACCAAATTTTTTAAAGTCACCTAACTTCGGTATGGCCGGATTATTACAATTCCTCTGTGTCCAGTGGGTGCGATGACATTCTATAATGCGTCTGATATTCGAATCATTGAGCAGCAAAATGACAATGAATGCGAGTAGAGCATTTAAATAAATAATATGCCATCCATAA
>NW_025168876.1:0-1731 GCF_004010195.1 Chiloscyllium plagiosum | reverse complement strand
TCTTGGCACCTTTCATAATATTCTCAAGGCTTTGAATATTTTCCTCACACCCTGAGATACCAGACATATAAAACCTTTGTGACGTTTGTTTAAAACTATTACCTTATTAAGCCTACCTGCCACGATTTTAGTAAAAGGTCTGAGCAGGATTGGCCCGATGGTTATTGGCCTCCAATTATCTATATCTTTAAGTTTATCCTCACTGCTCATTTTTGGGATTAACACTGTTCTACTAGTTTTTAACCTGTCTGGGATCCTACCACTTTGTAGCCAAATGCTATACACCCTAGGCAGTATTGAATTATCTTTGTTAAAACCTTTAATAATCTCCCTTAACGTTACCCCATCTGGTCCTGCGGCGGTGTTTGCATCCATCGCCCTTAAGGCCTGATCGACTTCTTCCACCATCACAGGACCAGATAGAGCAACGTCCAGGGATTCCTCTCCTTGATTTTTGTATTTGGCGAAACCTCTTAAACTATTTTTCTCATTAATAGTCATTAATTTCTCTTTAAAATATTCCTCCAATTCCTTCTCGCTTAGAGGACATTTACTATTATCAGGGGCTCCCAATAAAGTTCTTGCTAAATTCTGCCTTTTACTTTTATATAAGACTTGTGCCTCTTTAAATTTCCCTTTTTTCCCACTGTATCTCTTTAAAGCGTTGTTTACCTTCCTATATTTCTTTCGTCAATTATCCTTAGCTTTAGACTTTATTCTATTATTATCGCTTATTTTACTCTTCCTACCATCCTCCTTCCTCTTTCCTAATTTACCCACAATCTCCCCCATAATCTTATCAAACTCTTTGCAACCTTTTTTACCCTTCTTCAGATCTTCCTCAATTATTTTTATCAAATCTGTGATTGAGCCATTTGGGCATTCCCTAACATCCGTAATGTCCTGATTCTCCTCTTCTACGCTCCTATCGGGTATCAGGTCACTTCCAATTCTATCATTATCCTCTCCTTCCTCTTCATCAATACTATTGGGGAGCTCATCTAAATTTAAATCCTTCTTATTAGATTTATTTTTCTTATTTATTAGTCGTCTCTTGTCTGAAATTTGTTTTGCAGTTTTAGACCCCATCCTATCCGCTATCAATTTATTTATATTTCTGCAACCAATAAACTCAGATTCCAATTGTTGCAGCATTTCAGTTTCCTCTCTAGACCATACACCCCTTTTATTTCCATCATTATTCTCTATTTTGTCCGCCTTACCCCCTTTCCTTTTCTCATTTCTTAAGCTAGGGTGTGCATGCATTTCATGCTGTCCCAATCCTCTAGCCGATTTAAATTTTAATGAGCAAAGCTCACATTGAAAGGGTTTCTCGAAATCTTCCTCCACATTCCTATCATTAACGTTACTACAAGTACCTATACTATCATCCCATCTCTTTTACATTTCGGATAATGGCACGCTACTGCCTGGTAACTACCCTCCCATTTACATTTGCTACACCTTATCCTGACCGATTTAATCCCTCAACATATTTTTAAGTGTTTCCTAAATAACCCCGTAGTATTGTAGATGTTATTACAATAACTACACTTAAAATCTTCTATAGGGTAATTGATTGTAATTTCTAATTTATTAGTTTCTCTATTGGACGGGTGTATAATCCTACCCTCATCTTCCCCTTCTTGTCTCTCTAAAACTCCACTTCGATTAAAATTAAAGGGCCCTTTAAAATTAGAATTAAAAATTGTCCGGCTCTTAAATGGACTT
>NW_025168875.1:0-1731 GCF_004010195.1 Chiloscyllium plagiosum | reverse complement strand
CACTAGCTTTCGGAGCACTGCTCCTTCATCAGGCACAAGTCATGATTCCCAAACTTTCTTATCTAATCCTATCATCATATCCCTTTTTTAAAAAAATGCTTTCTCTTTTGTTTGTGCATCTGTTTTTCTTTAAATGCATTATGAAGTCGTTTCCTATCTACGGGGCTTGAGTCAGCCTTTTCTATAATTCCAGTCCAATGTGAAGAAATAAAAATAGGTACGCATTTTTACTGCCCTTTTCATGACCATCCAGATGTGTCAGAATGTTTTTCACCAATGAAGCATTTTTTTAATGTAATCCTTGTTGTAATATCAGAAATATGATAGCTAATTTGCACATAGCAAACTCCCTGAAATACCAATGTGATAATGCTCAGATTATGTAGTTTGAGATTTGGGTTGAGCAATAAATATGGAACAACTCCCTCACTTTTCTTTGGGATAGTCTCATGGGCATCCAACAAACACGTCCACCAGCGCAGAACTCCTTCATGGGGAATGTCAACCTCAATATTTTTACTCAAACATTACAGTGAAGCTTTTCACTAAGACACACAAAGACCAGGTCTTAAACCATGGAGGTTTACTGGATGATCTCAGGACCTTTAATACTCAATGAGATCTATTCAATGATAGCAGAAGTCTTCTACTTGCAGCCACTGTCTCTTAATGTTAACAATTAACCATCCATGAATGGAATGCTGCAGACCTGAAGTGCCTCTTGAATGTATTGAATTGTGGCTCTGCGGTTTTATAATTTTTAAGACCTCTGTTGTGTGAAATTTTCATTATAGAAAGTCTGCAGGTAAAGTACTTTGCAGAATGGATTGTAGCTCCTGTGTTAATCGTACCAGCTGAGATACCAAGGCATGTATGTACTTGAAAACAATTGCAACATTGTTGTACCTAGTTTAACTTGTCGAGTGAGTTAGCAATCTGAGGGTTTGTATTAGAGCTGTGAGGATAGCTAGCTATAATGTGTATTATTTAGACATTGAATTTTAGCCTGACTTCCCTGACAGTTCAATCAATCCCTGCGTGTTCCTCTTCTTTGAGATCAAAGCTCAGGCAGGTCTCAGTGGAAGTGACATTGCTCAGGTCTAGATTATTTGAAAGACTTTACACAAAATGTTACTGTTTGATTTACACCATCCCAATCTAAATGCAATGAAAACATCATTATATCACAACAATTGTTGTATAGGTAGTGTACATTGTGCATTATTTTATGTCAAGTAGTGGTGAGTCTTTCTTGGGAGTACTTTTAAAAGTGCCACAGTTTTCTAATCCAGAAGGAGACCATTCTGTTCATTGCAGTGTTCTCAGTCTCTGGTAGTTTATTCCATTCCTCTTCTCTTTTACAAATATCCCTTTACTGTTTGTTTTTTTAAAATCCATTTTCCTCTTTTTTTTTCTGCTCAGGCTTGACGTAAAGTTTCTGTTGTATCTTGAGGATATCATTGGCAACTGACAGGCAAGTGCTAACAAGGAATAAAAACTGAACAAACTGTGGGGAATGCTGGAAATCTGAAACAAAAGCAGACATTGCTGGAAAAGCTCAGCAAGTCTGGCAGCATCTGTGGAGTGAAATCAGAGTTAACGCTTCGAGTCCAGTGTCCCTTCTTCAGAACAAATAAGGATCCTGCTGACTTTAACTCCAGCATGATGACTCACTTAGCTCTGTCGCTTAGCCTTAGCCAACAATCTTGTGTGAGTAACACCTCACTTTCA
>NW_025168874.1:715-1731 GCF_004010195.1 Chiloscyllium plagiosum | reverse complement strand
GTCTGCTCATTGTCGGGCTCTGACTCTGGGCTGGCTGGTTAAATAAAAACATATAACCAAGATATTTAGAATCTCCTTAGTTTCAGACAATGACTGAGGCTGGCGGGTTAAATAAATATATATAACAAGGAGATTTACTGTCACCTCAGTTTAGCGCTCAGACTATGTGCTGAATTTATAAATACATATAAACTACCAGGAGATTTAAAGTCTCCTCAGTTAAGGGCACTGACCCTGTGCTGTCGGTTAAATATATATAACCAGGAAATTTAGAGTCTCCGCAGGTTAGGGCACTGACTGTGTTGGCTGGTTAAATATATATAACCAGGAGATTTAGAGTCTCCTCAGTCAAGGGCACTGACTCTGTGTTTGTTTAAATATATATAACCACGAGATTCAGATTCTCCTCAGTCTAGAGCACAGACTCTGTGCTGGATGGTTAAATAAACATGCATATCCAGGAGATTTAAATCTCCACAGTTTAGGGCACTGACTCTGTGCTGGCTGGTCTAATATATATAATCAGGAGATTTCGAGTCTGCTCATTCTAGGGCACTGACTCTGTGCTATGTATTTAAATATACATAACCAGGAGATTTAGAGTCGACTCAGTTATGGGCACTGACTCTGCTCTGTCTGTTTAATATATATAACCAGCTGGTTAATTATATATTAACAGGAGATTTAGAGTCTCCTCATTTTGTGGCACTGATTCTGTGCTGACTGACTAAATAAATAAACGTAACCAGGAGATTTAGAGTCTGCTCATTGTCGGGCACTGAATCTGGGCTGACTGGTTAATATATATAACGAGCTGGCTAATTAAATATAATCAGGAGATTTAGAGTCTCCTCATTTTCAGGAACTGACTGTGGTGGGCACTCTTTAAAACTATTATAACCAGAGTATTTAGAGTCTCTTCAGTTTGGGGCACTGACTCTGGGCTGGCTGGTTAAAAAAACAGATATAACTAGGAGATTTAGAGTCTCCTCAGTTAAGGGCACTGACTCTCTACT
>NW_025168874.1:0-693 GCF_004010195.1 Chiloscyllium plagiosum | reverse complement strand
GCTGGCTGGTTAAATAAATATACATAACTAGGAGATTTAGAATATCCTCAGGTTAGGGCACTGACACTGTGCTGGCTGGTCTAATATATATAACCAGGAGATTTAGAATATCCTCAGGTTAGGGCACTGATTGTATGGTGACTGGTTAAATTTTTTTATAACGAGAATATTTAGAGTCTCCTCAGTTTGCTGGCGAGTTAAATAAATAGATACAACCAGGAAATTTAGAGTCTCTAGTTTAGGGCACTGACAGTGTGTTGGCTGGTTTAATATATGTAACCAGGAGGTTTAGAGTCTCTAGTTTAGGGCACTGACTTTCTGCTGGTGAGTTAAATAAATATATGTAGTCACAGCATTTAGAGTCTGCTCATTTTAGGGCACTGACTCTGTGCTGGCTGGTTATATGTAACTAGGAGATTTAGAGACTCCTTAGTTAAGGGCACTGATTTGGTGATGTCTGGATAACTATATATAACCCGAATATTTATAGACTACACAGATTAGGCCACTGACTGTGGGCTGGCCAGTTAAATAAATTTATATAACTAGGAGATTTACAGTTTCCTCAGTTTAGGGCTCAGACTATGTGCTGTTGTTTAAATATATACAACCAGGAGATTTAGTGTCTCCTCAGGTTCGGGCACTGACTGTGTTGCCTGTTTAAATATATACAACCAGGAGATTGGCTCTCCT
>NW_025168873.1:0-1731 GCF_004010195.1 Chiloscyllium plagiosum | reverse complement strand
GTCAATGGGCTGAAAATCTTCCTCATATTCTTGCAAAACTAGTGTGAGGTGCTGAATGAACTCTTATCTTACTGTGGCAATGTGCAGTGTCTGGCAGTGCTGTTACATGAATGCTATGGACCCTTTAACAGCACACGCCTCAATGGAGTCTGGGTCTTGCTGCACATGGACACAGACCAGTTAGGAGAATACGGGGGGGACAAAATGATTTGAACATTGTGGAATCTTCAGTGACCATCCCCACTTCTGAGCTTCTGGTGGGGATGGTGGGGGCGGGGAGAAATTGATAACAAGCTGAAGATATTTGTGAAGAGGAAGCTACCAAGAGGATCTCCCACAGAGGTGACCCAGGTCAGAGATGATGAGCATCTTCCTTTGTGCCATTTTGACATCCAACTCTGGCGAGGTTACTCTGATTCCCATTATGTCCAGTTTTGTTAAGATACTTGATGTCAACAGAAGTCAATCACTGCCTTGATATCAGGGCCAGTCATTTTTCCCTGAACCCTTGTCTCAACCTCTTTTGTTCATATCAATAGGCCATGATATAGGAGCAGCAAGTGTTTTCTTCAAACAGGTGATATTGAATGTCAGAATTTCTCTTCTCAAGAGTGTTGGGGGAGCCAGATGACTGAAAGTATTTGAAGAGCAGGTAGAAGGATTTTGGTCTGTCAGAGAGTTGAGGGCGATGCAGAATTGGATATGAAAGACAATTTGAGACCAAGAGCAGATCAGCCATGATTTTAGTGAAGGGCAATGCAGGCTTGGGGAGTGAACAACCTGCCCTGTTTCTGATGTACTCACAATCTGTTATTGGAAAGTTAGTGGGTGTTATTTTCATGAATGTCCTGTTATTGAATGTTGCAGTCAGGGAGACCAGACGATTTTGTGAGCCATCTCTGGGTGAGGTATGGGGGGATGTATTCTTAGTGAATTTGGGTCTACAACATGACCAACAAATGAAGCACAAGTTGCAGAGATGGGGCGCTCTGCAAAGAGAGATCAGGGGCCTCGTTCATACCCAGTCTGGGTTTTCCAATTACATTTCTCAAATCACCTCAAACCGTGTGGGACAGTCTTGAAGGGTCGAATGGTCTCCTCTGTTTCTGTGCAACAGATTATAGGTGTAAATAGCCTCTAACTGCTCCTGTCTAGCAGGTTTGAGGGGCTGAATTGAATACAGAAACATGGGACTGCGGAGCAGGATTGGGTCATTAGATACTTCGAGCATTCTCCACCAGGCACAAAGATTATGGCTGATTAGGTTGTGGTCTCAGCCCTACTTTCCTGTCTGCATCCCGTTATGCGCGACTCACTTCTCTGTCAAATATTTAACTAACACAGCTTTCAATCAATGTGAACATCGAGTCACGATAAACTTCCAGTGAATAAAATTCCGACTTGAAAGGTCCTTTCAGAATTTTTCATCATTCCTCTTATAGAATCAGAGAGTCATGCAGAACGGAAACAGACCCGTTAGCCCAACCTGTTCACTCCAATCAGATATCAAATCGGATCCAGTCCCATTTGCCAGCCTTTGGCCAATATCCTTCCTCTTTCAGATACTTTTTAAATGTGTGATTGTAAACGCCTTCACCACTTCCTCTCTCAGAAGGTTCTGTACAAACACCACTCTCTGTGTGAAACATTTACCTTCAGGTCCCTTCTAAATCATTCGCCCTCTCCCCTTCAACCTAGGTTCTCTGGATCTGAACTCCGCTATCCTGGGGA
>NW_025168872.1:0-1731 GCF_004010195.1 Chiloscyllium plagiosum | reverse complement strand
ACTACTAATTCTGGTTCTGAGAAGTTGAAGACATCAATTCAGGCTGCTTCTATTGTTTCAATTTCTTCAAAATCCAAGGCCTCCGGCTGTTTATTTCACTGGTTTTCAAGAGACCGCTCTCCACCTTTTGGCTTAAAGCCTCTCTTCACAAAACTGGGACAAAATATAATTCTTAAAACCAGGGCATTGTCACATGCTGAAGTCTCTGGAAGGAACTTGCACTCAGGACTAAAAGCAAAATACTGCACAGGCTGGAAATCTGAAGCAAACCACAGAATGCTGGGAAAACTCAGGTAGTCTGGCTGCATCAGCGGACAGACACTGCTAACCTTTCAAGAGTCACATCCATCATAAACATGAACTATCTTTCCACAGACACTACTGAGATTTTTCCTACACTCTCTTGGGCAGCATGGTGCCACAGTGGTTAGCACCAGGGACCTGGGTTTGATCCTTGGGCAATTATCTACGTGGAGTTCTCCTTGTGTCTGTGTGGGTTTCCTCCCACAGTCCAAAGATGTGCAGGTTAGATGAGCTGGCTAAGCTAACTTGACCATAGTTTTTCATGATGTAGAGGTTAGATGGAGCGTCAGTAGTCAATGTCGAATAAAGGTCTGGGTGGTTTACCTTTCAGAGGGTCAGTGTGGACTTGTTGGGTTGAATGGACTGTTTCCACACTGAAGAGTTTCTATATTAATTAAACTTAGGATTCCTTGACACTGATGGCTATCGCTGAGCCATCTGTCTGAGGATTAGGCTTCTGTCCTCAGGTGGGTGCAATATCTACTCTCGGTCATAGTGACTGTAAAGCTAATCTTTTATAAAAGCCCATCTCGTTCACAATTCCCATCAGGGAAGGAAATCTACCATCTTGACTTGATGTAGTAAACAGCTGAGCAAACCAACCAAATCAAGGGCAATTAAGGACAGGCAACAAATCCCAGCCAAGACAGAGAAGCCACAGGATGTTAATAGTGAGGGATTGAGCAATGGGAATGTCATGGAGACTGTTATGGTGTAATCGTGAGATTTTCCCTTGTTGGAGACAGTCATTGCCTGACAGTTGTGTGTTCTGAATGTGAATGTTGTTCAGGTCTTGCTGCATTTGAACAGGGACTGTTTCAGTATCTGTGACGTTGTCAATGGGGCTGAACATTGGGCAATCATGAGCAAACATCCCCACTTCTGACATTCTGATGGAGGAAAGGTCTTTGATGGAGCAGTTGACATGGTTGTGTCTGAGAGTACCTTGAGGAACTCTGGAAGAGATGTTCTGGGAATGTGGTGATTGAACATTGATAACTAGAACCATCTTTCTTTCTGCAGGACATGACTCCAACCAGCAAAGAGGTTTTTCTAATCCCACTGAGTCCAATTTTCCAAGGACTCCTTGGTAAATTGTTCAATCAAATTCTGCCTTAGTCTTAAAGCAGTCACCCTCACTTCCCCTCTGAAGTTCAGCTCTTTTACTCATTTGGACCAAGCTGTGCTGAGATCAGGAGCTGGGTAGCCCTGGTGGAACACAGACTGAGCATCAGTGACCAGGTTAGTGTGGAGGACATGTGCCTTGATAACACTGTTGACAAAACCTTCCAACACTTCACTTGTGATCGAGAGTGGGTTGGTGGGGGAGGAATTGGTAAGGTTGGATTTTTCCCACTTTTTGTCAACAGGACACGACTGGTTAATTATCTCCAATTCCAGGTAGAAGCTGCAGTTGTAGCTGTACTG
>NW_025168871.1:0-1731 GCF_004010195.1 Chiloscyllium plagiosum | reverse complement strand
CCACCTGCACACACACACAAAAAAAAAACAAAAAAAAAAAAAATAACCAGGAGATCACACACACCATGGGTGCTGGGGAAAAAAATAAGCACTACCGCACTTAGGTGGTAGTGTGGGGGTTAAAAGAAAAAAAAAATAATAAAATAAACCGCAAGCAAAAAAATTAAAAAAAAAAAAAATAATAATAACCAGGAGATCACACACACAAAAAAAAAAAAATCATAAAAAAAAAATAAACAGGAGATTGGAGAGGTGGGCACCGCAGGGAGTGGAGTGCATCATTTCTCCCTCCAACTCTATTTTGATTTAGTCCCTACCCACCCCTTCACTGTTTTGATCACACAGCACTGCCCTTTGACGCGAAGGGCAGTGTTTGTCACTGGCCACCCGGGTGTTTTCCTATCTTCCTGGTGGTGGAAATTGAATAAAAGATTGGTGCACTTTGTGTCTTTCACTGTGTCTCACACCTGCACACACACACCATGGGTGCTGGGGGAAAAAATAAGCACTACTGCACTTAGGTGGTAGTGTGGGGGTTAAAATAAAAAAAAATAAATGGGGGAAGAGTGTCGTTACAAAAAAAAGAAAAAAAAAAGAGAAAAAAAGAAAAAAAAAATAATAAAAAAAAATAAATAGGGATACGGGCCCGGGTGTCCTTGGAGAAGGAGCACGCGGTGTCGACCAACACCCTGGAGTTGTTCAGGGAGAGGTGGGCGCCGCAGGGAGTGGAGTGCATCATTTCTCCCTCCAATTCTATTTTGATTTAGTCCCTACCCTCCCTTTCACTGTTTTGATCACACAGCACTGTCCCTTGATGTGAAGGGCAGTGTTTGTCACTGGCCACCCGGGTGTTTTCCTATCTTCCTGGTGGTGGAAATTGAATAAAGATTGGTGCACTTTGTGTCTTTCACTGTGTCTCACACCTGCACACACACACCATGGGTGCTGGGGATAAAATAAGCACTACCGCACTTAGGTGGTAGTGTGGAAAAAAAAAAGAAGAAAAAAAAATAAAAGATTGGTGCACTATTAAAAAAAAAAAAAAAAAAATGTTACCAGAGCCCTCCCCTTCACTGTTTTGATCACACAGCACTGCCCTTTGATGTGAAGGGCAGTGTTTATCACTGGCCACCCGGGTGTTTTAAAAAAAAAAAAAAAAATTAAATGTTACCAGAGCCCTCCCCTTCACTGTTTTGATCACACAGCACTGCCCTTTGATGTGAAGGGCAGTGTTTATCACTGGCCACTCGGGTGTTTTCCTATCTTCCTGGTGGTGGAAATTGAATAAAGATTCGTGCACTTTGTGTCTTTCACTGTGTCTCACACCTGCACACACACACCATGGGTGCTGGGGGAAAAAAATAAGCACTACTGCACTTAGGTGGAAAAAGAAAATAAATAAATAGGGATACGGGCCCGGGTGTCCTTGGAGAAGGAGCACGCGGTGTCCACCAACACCCTGGAGTTGTTCAGGGAGAGGTGGGCGCCGCAGGGAGTGGAGTGCATCATTTCTCCCTCAAACTCTATTTTGATTTAGTCCCTACCCACCCCTTCACTGTTTTGATCACACAGCACTGCCCTTTGATGTGAAGGGCAATGTTTGTCACTGGCCACCCGGGAAAGATTCGTGCACCTTGTGTCTTTCACTGTGTCTCCCACCTGCACACACACACAAAAAAAAAAACAAAAAAAAAAAAGATAACCAGGAGATCACACACACCATGGGTGCTG
>NW_025168870.1:0-1731 GCF_004010195.1 Chiloscyllium plagiosum | reverse complement strand
TTCATTGGAATGTGAGAAAGCCATTCAGCCCATCAAAACTATACGATAAGAAGAGACTTAGCGCATTCACTCTCTGTTGTTTCTTAAACAAGAAGAGATTTTCCAAAAAAAATCTGCAAATGTTCAAAAAAAATCTGCAAATGTTGGAATTCAAAGTAGACAGTCAGGATGCCGGAACACAACAAGAGAGGCGGCATCAGGATTTGAGAAGTCAACGACTTGAGTAAAAGCCTTCTTCAGGACTGGGAGTGTGGGAGGGGGTGTTAAGGGGGTCTACATTTAAACAGACGGGGTGAGAGAGGAGGAGACAGGATGGTGAGGTGGGGATAGGTCAAAAAATGTAGAGGTTATAACTGGGTTGGTCGATGGGGGGAATGAAACCAGTAGGGAGATGGAAGAAGGGCTGATCAGAGGAATGGAAGGAAGGAGGAGGGGCTGGGAATGTTTTGCGGGGATTGGAGGGGAGGTTATTTGAAATTGGAGAACTCAATGTTGAGTCCCCCGGGCTGTAGGCTGCCCAGGCAGAGGATGAATGTTGTTACTCTAATTTGCGGTTTGTTTCATTGTGGCAATGGAGGAAGTCAAGGATGGCCACGTTGGAAAGGGCGTGGGAGGGGGAATTGAAATAGGCAGTGACTGGTAGGTCAGCTCAGCCCTTAAGGGCCCAGCTGAGAGGCTTAGCAAAACATCCCCTTAGTTTACATTTGGGATCGCCGATGTAGAGAAGACCACATCTGGAGCACCAGATACAGCAAAGCAGGTTGGATCCCAACACCTAGCACATCTTCCACAAGGACCATTCCCTTCGCTAATCTTTGGTTCGTGCCACACTCCCCATCAAACCCTCCAATCCCCACTGACAACGGCCCCTGCAAACGGAAAAGATGCATTACCTGCTGGCACACAATCTCCCTCACCTCCATCCAGCGCCCCAAACAGACTTTCCAGGTGAAACAGAGATTCACCTGCCTCATTCGAACCTAGTGTACTGCATCAAGTGCTTCCGATGTGGTCTTCTCTACATTGGGGAGACCAAACATAAACTAAGGGCACATTTTATCAACCATCACAGCCGGGCCCAAAGGGGCCGACGTGAGCTCCCAGTCACCACCCATTTCAATTCCCCTTCCCCTGCTCTCCCCCGACCATTTCCTTCTCTCTTTATCTGCAGCTGTCACACACCCAATCCATAATTACTTCTCGACCTCCTGATGCTGCCTGGCCTGTTGTGTTCTCCAGCCTCCTGTTTGTCTATTATTACACAGGACGATAAGGAGTCGAGTCAGCACAACACGCTGGTTAGCAGCTACCACGAGTCACCCAATAATGAACTTCTTCCCTAGGATCAGGAGGAATACATGAAACACCTCGAGACGTTGACACACGAAAAGAAGAAATCATTGAGCCCCTCCAAACTTTCACACTGAAATAGGAGGATGTCATTGATGCTGCAACACGACAAACCAATGAAGCAGAGACTGCACAGACAGACTGGCTCAAGTTGTTCCTCCTGGCTCCAATGCTAATGCTACACATGAGTTACATTAATGTGATTTGCTGATGGAGCGGAGCACAGCGGATGGCTTGTCCCAAGTCGCAAGGAGGCATCTTTCATCTCTGAGAAGGCAGGCTCGTCTTCGGCGTGGAGATCAGAAACATTTGGGAATGGTCAACTCGATCAGACTGTAGCTGCTGACTTGTTTGTAAACAATATGTTGCTCAGTACGGGGT
>NW_025168869.1:0-1731 GCF_004010195.1 Chiloscyllium plagiosum | reverse complement strand
AGACGACCCCTCATTAAGCTGAAGAAGCTACAGTTTCCACAGGCATGGGGAGGATTGGACTTCCCAGATTTTAGGAAATATCAGTTAAGTTCCCTATTAAGTTACATAGCTGATTGGGTCTTTCTGATCCACAATCAATCTGGCTGGATGTCGAGGCCTCTCAAGTAAAATACCCACTTATTAACCTTTTATTTTCAGACAAGAGGAAAATCATTACAGATCACTGCAAAAACCCTATAATACTAAACACAATTAAGGCTTGGAATATAATGCGGCAAAATGAGGGTAATTCACATAAAACATCCCCCTATGCACCGATAGTGGGAACATGGGGATTCCAACCTGGGTTTACAGATGCCACTTTTAAACTCTGGATATCCAGGGGTATGTCATGTCTAGGAGTCCTATTTTAAGATGGGGTCCTGATGTCTTTTGAACAGCTGCGTCAGAAATTCGGATTACCTAATGGAGACCTCTTTCGATACTTCCAAATTCGCTACTATATACAGAAGAAGACTACGTTATTAGATAGTCTTCATAAATCAGATAGAGAATGTAGTGTCCTACGACCAGTGGGGGTATCTTCCGTCAGTATTATTTATCATTTACTATATGATGAAGTATCAGGAGATATGGATAATCTGCTTAAAACATGGGATCAGGATTTGGGACTAGAAATCTCTATAGAAACATGGAATGATATTTGGGAAAACGCTAGAAGAATTACTATCTATAACAGAACCCAAGCTATCCAGCTGAAGATACTTCATAGGGCCCATACAGCACCGGTTCGATTGGCAAAATTTAAGGCAGGAGCATCTCCAACATGTCCCAAATGTAAAATAGAGGTGGGCACTCTTGTACATTGCCTATGGACCTGTCATAAGATCTGTAGATATTGGATTAAAGTAGCAAGTACCCTGACAGAAATTTTAGGAATGGAAATTAAAGTGGACCCTGTATCTCTCCTTTTGGGCTTTTCGAACTTTCCCTCCCTGGACATGTAAGGGAAGAGATTATTTTCTATTCTCTCTTTCTGTGCAAGGAAAAATATTTTGGTGAACTGGGTGGCTGAGGACGCCCCTGGACTTTCAAATTGGCACAGATTAATTATGGAATGTATTCTCCTTGACTTCCTTACAAATATGGTGCACCAAAAGACCGAATTATTTTATAAAATATGGCAGCCCTTCTTGAATTACATAAATACAGATATTTCGGCAATCCTAACAAGGGCTTTTATTTAATTGAGATTACAAACCTGGCTGGTCCGGGGCCCCTTAGGAGAGGAATCCCGCACGAATACTGGTTTTATTACATTTGATGTTAACACATTCCGAGCATGTAAGAAACTTAAATGTACACTCTGGTTAGTTGTAGGTTAGATTAGTAGATAGTTGAGTTCTGTTTTTTTTTCCTTTGTCGGTATTTTTTCTTTTGTTAAATTTTGGCTATTGTATATTTGATTTAATTGTATATCAATGTTTGTATTTGAGAGTTTTGTTTATTTTTGTAAACGTGTAAAAATGTTAAATCTCTAATAAAAATATCTGTAAAAAACACTCACACTCACTCCATCGCCGTCACCCTGACCCCCTCACACTCACTCCATCACTGTCACCGTGACTCTCTCACACTCACTTCATCTCCATCATCCTGACCCCCTCACACTCACTCTATCACTGTCAACCTGGCTCCCTCACACTCACTCTATCACCGTCACACTGACCC
>NW_025168868.1:0-1731 GCF_004010195.1 Chiloscyllium plagiosum | reverse complement strand
GGAAACGTCATTCTGGAGATGTAGCTGCAGAATCACCATCGCTGGGAAGGGATATTGAAGGGTTGTTGGGATCTAGGCAGGATAGACAAAAATCCAACAGGTTGTGAAGAAAGGATGAGGTTAATGCATTAATGAGATAGCCATGTGGAACTGAAGATCAAAATTTGGAGTCTATTTGGATGGAGCTGGGAATGAAAAAGTAGGTTAATGCATTAATGAGACATTACGTGGATCTGACGATCAAACGTTGGAGTCCAGTTGAGTGGAGCTGAGATTAAGCAAGCAGCAGCAATCATTAGCAGTAATTTTTTTTATATGCACCAACCAGTGATGGTAATGTAAATGTGATTACAGTCAGGACACTGAATGTACTTGTAGCAAGGGCAGTACAGTGACTGTATGTGATAGTGGTCTCCACCCCGACTGGATAACTGATGAGTATCAGGGCTGTAACGGATGGATTCCTGGATTGTATATGAGATGGTTTTCTATAACATCATATCAAGGAACCATCAACAAAATTGTCTTGTGTAGATCAAATGCTGTGTCATAACAAATATCCAATAATGCCATTATAAAGGAGTTTTGTGAACAGAGACCTATAACGTTATGCAAGACATACTGTGTTTGAGTTCAGACCACGAGATGTAGGAGCGGAATTTGGCCTTTTGGCCCATTGAGAATGCTCTGCCCTTCAGTCAGATCATGGTTGATCTGATGATCCTCTACTCTATTTACCTGCCTTTTCTACAAAACTCTTGTTTCTCTGTTTAATTAAAATCTGACCATCTCTGCTGCAAACATTCTTAAGGACGTAGCCTCGGCAGCCCCCTGCAGTCAGAAATTCCCACAGAGTCACTATCCTCTGAGTGAAGACATTCCTCCTCATCTCCATCTGACATGGGTGAGCCCTTGCTGGGATTTTCTGCCCTCTGGTTACAGATTCTCACACAATTGAAATGAAATGTAATGACAGAGATAATTATTGCAGATGAAATGAAAATTGGTGGAGTTGGGATTAATAAGGTGATCCAAGGTTGCAGGAGATTACAGATCAGTTGGAAAGACGTGTAGAGAAATGGCAAATTGAGTTTCATCTGGACAAGTGTGAGATGATGTCAAACTCAAGATGAAAGTTTGGATACTGAGGGATATTGATATACAGAAGGATCTTGGTGCAAGTCAGTAACTCCCTGACAATGGCATCAGAAGTGTTTCAGATGGGAAAGAAAGCAAAGGGAACACTGGCCTTCATCGGTCACAACGTTGGGTATAGTGGGTTGCATCTGATGTTGTAATTGTACAAAACTTCTGTTTGGCCAGATTTGGAGCACTGTGTGCAGTTCTCATCTCCACACAATAGGGAGGATGGGGAGGCTTTGCAGAGGGTACAAAAGGTGTTTATCAGCCTGTTACCTGTGTCATGTTTTTAAGGGTGTGTTAGGTGTTAAGAGGAAATGAAACAAAGTTTGATTGCTTTGTGAGAGTATCAGAGGCTGACAGGCGACCAGGTACAGGGATATAACGTTAGGACAGGAACAGATAATGTGGATAGTCAGAATCTATTTTCCAATGTGTAAGTTTCAAATACTAGAGTGCAGAGGTTTAAGGTGAGAAAGAAAAAGTTTAAATGAGGTGCGTAAGGCAAGTGTTTTTTCTTTACAGAGAGTGGAAGTTATCGAGGAGAAAGTGAGGACTGTAGATGCTGGAGATCAGAGCTGAAAATCTGTT
>NW_025168867.1:0-1731 GCF_004010195.1 Chiloscyllium plagiosum | reverse complement strand
ATTCTGTTTACAATCCATATTGGCTTCAAAGTCGCTATTACTGACACGAGATTTTAGATCTCGATATTTTATTAATTGTGTTTAACTTCCACCAGCTGCCAGAGTATTAGCCTGGTCTGGATCAGTAATCCAGTGACATTACCACAACACGATTTCCACATGGGGACCTGTCGGAAACCACACTGCACAGGGTATTTCTGTGCTGCTTGACAGTTCTGTCAAAAAGAACTCCCACCAATTTGACTGTCGTGATGGGACTAAGGAGGTGATAATTGGTCAGATTGTAATTATTCCCCTCTTAGGGGACTGGACATAGCTGAGTAATTATCCACATTGTGCGAGATATGCGGCTGTCCAGCCCCATCTCCGGCACTTTTATTTCCCTTCCCAGGAACAAAGACACGGAGGAGTCTGTCCAAAACTTTTCATTCAACTTTGCAAAGTCGGGTGCGAGAAAAAATGGTACACACCCCTTAATAAAGACACGGAGGAGTTCGTCCAAAACTATGTATTCAGTTCTGCAGAACCGGGTGTTACCTCAATGGCTTCCCACGAGGCACACACACAGATTGTAATCCCCGCGCATTATATACATGTAGTAATGGGCTGGGCCTTCTACTGTCTCAGCCAATGGGTGTCAAAGTTCCCCACTGTCCTCCCTGATGGATGAGATTATTTGGTTCATCACCCAGCCAATCAGTGTTTGAGTTCACCGTTCTCCCTTATATGGATGATGATGTACAGCCATGGGTTGTGGGCAGTCCCTCAGCCACGAGGAAAGCTGTTTCCATTGTTCCATTCATGAAAATCTAGGGGAGTATCTGCTGGTGCTTACTACAGGGTAGAAAGGACTAAAATGGTGGCTTTGTACTTACTATGTGCTTACTACAACAGTTAATGATTTAAAAATTACACCACCCCTTACAAATC
Organism: Chiloscyllium plagiosum; assembly: GCF_004010195.1. NCBI lineage: Eukaryota > Metazoa > Chordata > Chondrichthyes > Orectolobiformes > Hemiscylliidae > Chiloscyllium > Chiloscyllium plagiosum. The sequence continues at coordinate 801 of NW_025168867.1, read as the reverse complement.
CCCCGTGTCTTTTCTTACGGCCTGTAATTTTTAAACCGTAAGTTTCTTCTCCAGGGCGTTTAATAACTCCCGAGCTTGTTCATCAAACTGCCCGTCTCTAATACTACCCCCGCCCAAGAGGGATTCACGTTGTTCCATCTCGAGATTCATTCGTTCAACCTGCCCGAGGAGGGGGGATGCCAGGGGGTGTGCAAATCCCAGTCAATCCACATTGCTTGCACTACATTCTGGAGGACGGTCGAGGTGAAGTGGCTCCCCTGGTCAGAGTCAATAGCGCGGGGTAGCCCAAATCGTGGGATGATTTGTTCGAGTAGAATTTTGCTAACCTGAGTTGCCGTTGCCGTGGCAGTGGGAAAGCTTCCACCCATCCTGTCAGGTGATCTACTATTACTAATAGATACTTCAGGCGACCTATGGGGGGGAGCTCAGTGTAATCTACCTGGACATACTCAAACGGCCTATAGGCTGGACTCCTACCCCCTTGTCTTGCATGCTGCCGCAGCCCCCTTTTGTTAAACTTTCGACATGTTATGCAATCTCCTGTGACCTGCTTGGCTACCGTGTACAGACCAGGGTGAGCATATCGGCGCAGGAAGGCATCACACAGTGCCTGGACGCCACAGTGACCCCCTTGGTGGAGACGGGCAATAATGTCCCGCGTCAACGGTCGATTTAGTAGCTGGCGGCCATCGGGGAAGGTCCACTTCCCTTCCCTATCCTTTGTACCCCCCAGAGACACAAGAAGAGTTTCTTCTTTGTCAGTAAACATGGGCACTCCGGTAATTTCGGATATCTGGGGAA
>NW_025168866.1:0-1731 GCF_004010195.1 Chiloscyllium plagiosum | reverse complement strand
GCACACGTGCGTGAAGGAAGAACAAAAGAAAGATAACTCCTTTCTTCTGCCTGTTTCTGTATTCTGACAGCGCATCTCCATTCAGGTAGGTGACCATTCGCTCTTATAGGCGTATTCTACCTCATTGAAATTCTTCCCGAGAGTGATGTTCGTCTCCATAGGCAGCTCTGGTTTTTGATGCTGACATACAGATGTAAGGAACTTGCAAATTCCACGATAAGAGTAGTGCATTGAGAAGGATGGGTGTTTTAAGCCATAAGAAAGAAATGGAGACAGCTGGGGAGGGGAGGGGGCGGCAACAATTGTTATAATCAAACTTGACAGTGTTGTTGATTCAGTATTTGGGGTATTGTGTACAGATTTTATCACCTTTACAAGGAATGACCACCTTTCCACAGAGAGAGTGCAAAGGAGTATCAACGGACTAATCCCTGAGATGATCGTACTATGAGGACGGAGTGAAGATTAATCTGTAGCGCTATGGGAGAATTGGATTTTATTGCATTGACCCTTGAGGGGGGATTAACATTTGTTATATACAGACATCGAGAAGGTGATAAATTCCATTTTTTTTTACATCGGTTTACATGATTCTCGATAGTTTAAGTGACATCCACCCTAACTCCCCATGTCCATTGAGAGAGAGAGAGATAGAGAGGGGTGGCAGCCTTTTATTAAACTCTGCCCACATTAATACAGTTCAGTTGGTGTATGATCCTGCACATGTTATTTATAATCCAACAGCAGCCACATTACCTTCATTCTAAAACAGTTAACTATTCCCCCCAGTTTCTTACCTCCACGCAGAACATGGGTCTGTCTTCTCGGAGATGGAACATGTGTCCTTGAGACTTGACACAAAACATTTGGCTTAACTCCTCACTGCCAGCAAACCATGTTAAATTATCATGTGTTGAATAAACAATGGAGCCACGATTAGCATCATGGCTTCAGCTATCAGTCTCTGCTCCATTGGTTTGAACTGTTGGAGCATCAATGATATCCTTTTGTTCCTGTATCAGATCTTGAGTGTCTGAATACGCTCTTCTTGGTCCCCTTGCAACCGGCTGAGATGCCCGTTTGAGCTCCGCCTGTTCCTGATTCACAGTTCGATGCATTGACCGTGTCCCTCTCTTTCTGAGTAACAGTCAAGGGGTTTGAAAGGGCAGTGACTGTTTCTGTTCAGTAGTTTCGATGGGTTAAATACTTTTTCACATATCCGTGTGCAACCAACTTGAAATGCTGTATGAGCTCCAATTTTAACTGTGGAAATGTGCAGAATCTGGTGTTGTTACATGAATGTTACCAATATTTTAACAGCATAGCCTGGATGTGTCCAGGTTTTGGTGCACATGGACAGATTGTCACATATCCGTGTGCAACCAACTTGAAATGCTGTATGAGCTCCAATTTTAACTGTGGAAATGTGCAGAATCTGGTGTTGTTACATGAATGTTACCAATATTTTAACAGCATAGCCTGGATGTGTCCAGGTTTTGGTGCACATGGACAGATTGCTGCAGGAACTGAGGGGTCAGATTGTTCTGAACATTGTGTGATCTTCAGTGACCATTTCCACTTCTAATGTTATGATGGGGCAAAAACATTGATGAAGCAGCCAAATATGTTTCTGCTGAGGTAGCTACGCTAACGATCTCCCAAAGAGATGTTCTGGGACTGAAAAGGTTGATGTCCACAAACCACGAACATCATCCTTTGGGCGCTGGATGA
>NW_025168865.1:0-1731 GCF_004010195.1 Chiloscyllium plagiosum | reverse complement strand
TCCAGCAGGTGTGCAGCACCGACACCGACATCACTCGCATTTATAGCCACCTTGAAAGGCTTTGCTTAATCAGATATAGCTGATATTGGGGCAGTGGTTAACACATTTTGCGTGCTGTCAAATGCCTTTTCACAGATCGTTGCCCACGAAGTTTCTTGCTTTTCTTGAGCAATTCAGTGAGAGGAGCAGCCATACTGCTAAAATTAGGCACAAACTTTCGATAAATTCCACTCAATCCCAGGAGCCGTAGAAAAGCTCCTTTTGTCGACTGTGTGGGAAATTCCCCTATTTCCTTCACTTTTACATCTCATGGCACCATTGACTTGGGCTTTGTCAAATTGACTTTTCGCTCGGTTTACCACCAAGCCTGCCTTCCAAAATCGATTAAACAAGTCTGATAAATGCTTCCATGAGTGACTAAAAATCACCAATGTACAGAACATGTTGGATAATTCAGCAACGTATTGGTTAGTCTCTGGAACGTGAGTGGCACGTTTTCATACCAAATGTCAGTTGCTTGTTCCACCTTCCCACTCAAGCCTTCCAACTGTGGAATGGGATGTGCATATTTTTTTTTAACTGCATTGTCTTTGCGATAGTCCACACATAATCGTTGGGTACCATCTGGCTTCAGTACCATGACTTTGGCTTAGTTCCAGTCACTGTAACTCAGGTCGATTATTTCATCTTGGAGCATGTGTTCAATCCCCTTCTGAACCTGTGCCAACTTTAGAGGATTATGCCTATACGGATGCTGCTTTATCGGAGCAGCATGTCCTTTCTCTACCTTATGCACAATTAGGTAGTATTCCCCATTTAATTTCTTCATATAACCCCATATAATACTAACAACTCTTTCAGGTCATTTCATTTGTTTTTCCTCAGTAAGGTTACTCAATTCTTTATCCAGATTTTAGACAACTTCTTCATTGTCCACTTTAATTTGAGGAATGTCCAATTCAGAATCCGCTGAACTTTGTTCTTCCTTCTGTACTGTAATCATTAACACCTTCTCCTGTTGCTCTCCTTCTCTGTCGAAATACATTTTGAGCATATTCACGTGACATACTGTGTGAGATTTCTTTCTATCTGGAGTCCCTAACAAATAGTTAACCTCACTCAATATTCTTTCTATTTGATAAGGTTCACTAATCCTTGCTTTTCAAGATCCCCCCATCACTGGAAGTAACAAGCATACCTTATCCCCGATAGCAAAACTGCACTTTTCTGAGTTCTTGTCCACTTCCTGTTTAGGTGCATTCTGCAATACTTTTAAATGCCATCTAGCCAACTCCCCAGCGCTTTTCAATCCTTCCGTAAAATTTGAGACATAGTCCAATAGTGTGGCCTTTTAATTCTAATTTACCAATTACTCCGTAATCAATTTAAACGGTCCTACCTCTTAATAACCTAATTAAAATGGACCGAATCAGGTCGATTCATTTTGTGCATCTCTGATCACAAAAAGCACTAATGGAATTCCCTTACCCCAATCAGCTGGATAATCCTTACCATAAACATTCAACATGGTCTTTAATGTTTGATGTTACCTTTCTCGTGCTCTCTGCGATTTTGGATGGTTCACAGTAGATTTGAATTGGTTTATTACAGAGCTGCCCTTAACATCCTTGAATAGTTTGAATGTGAAGTTTGAACTTTGATTGCACTGTAACTCTATTGATAGTCCGTATATACTAAAAAAAAGAGTATTCCCTCTACAATCCTTTTCGC
>NW_025168864.1:0-1731 GCF_004010195.1 Chiloscyllium plagiosum | reverse complement strand
ATGGTGGCTCAGTGTTTAGCACTACTGCCTCATAGTGCCACGGATCCAGGTTTGGTTACAGCATCGAGTGACTCTCTGTATGGAGTTTGCACAATCTACCTGTGTTTGTGTGGGTTTCCTCCGGGTGCTGCATTTTCCTCCCACAATCCAAAGATAGACAGGTTAGGTGAATTGGCCATGCTAAGTTACACATAGTGTTATGTGCATTAGTCGGGGTAAATATAGGGTAGGAGAATGGGACTGGATGGGTTGCTGTTCGGAGGGTCAGTATGGCCTTGTTGGGCCAAGTGGCCTGTTTGCAAACTGTCGGGAATCTGAAAAAAAAATTTCTAATCAAATGCTGTCTTTCCAAATACACGAACATCTTATCCCTCAGAGTCTTCTCAAGTACCCTACCTACCATAGATGTTAGGCTTTTTGGTCTATAGTTCCCAGATTTTTATTTGCTTCCCTTCTTGAATAATGGCACAACATTTGCTACCCTCCAGTATTCTGGACCCGAAGCTGCGGCTAACGATGATGCAAAAATATCAACCAGGTTCCCGTAGTTTCTTCTGTCGTCTCTAAATGTGTTCTTGGAAACATCGGTTTAGGACCAGGAGATTTATTCACCTTCATACATTCTAATGCATCCAACAAGACCTCTCCTGTGATATTGACTAACCCAAGATATCACCGTGATCCTTTGTTCAGCTCCCAAGTCTTCATGTATTTCTCCACTGTAAAGACAGGGTAGAAATATTCATTGAGAATCTCACAAATCTCCTACGGTTCTAGACATGCATGTCTAGTTTGGACCTTGAGGGGTCATATTCGCATTTAGTTATTCTTTTTGTCTTTAATATACTTAAAGAACCTCTTTGGATTCAGCCAAATCTTCTCAGCCAAGCTTATCTTGTGCCCCCTTTTCGCCCTCCTGTTTTCCTTCTTCAGTAAACACCTGTATCCCCCTATATACCTCCAGGGATTTCCTCGATCCCAGCTGCATGGACCTGAGCCACGCCATCTTTTTTCTGATCAAAGCCTCAATACATCGTGACATCCAGTGTTCCCTATTCCTGCTAACCATGCCTTTTACCTCAAAGGAGCACATAGACCTTGAACTCTAGAAATTTCAGTTTTCAAGGCCTCCCACTTGCAGGAGGTCCCTTAGCCTGCAAACAAACTCCTCCAACCAACCCCTACAAGCTCCTGTCTAATTCCATCAAAATTCGCCTTGCCCCAACTTAGAACTTGAACATATGGACCAGTTATGTCCTTCTCCATAACTATTTAAAAACTAATACAACTATATCACTGGTCCCAGAGTGCTCCCCCACTGTTACCTCAGTCGCCTGTCCTACCCTAGTTCTTCGAGTAGGTCAAGTTTTACCCCTTCCCGAGTTGCACCCTCTACACACTGCTTGTGGAAACTTTCTTGGACACACTTAACAGATGCACCCCATCTCAGTCCTTAACTCTATGTCCTTCCCAGTCTATGTTACGAACATTAAAATCTCCTACTATGGCAATCACATTGGCCCTGCAAATCTCCCCAATCGCTCTACATATTTTTGCTCGGCTAATTCCTCGTTTACTATTTGAGGGCCGATGGAACAACCCAAAAAATATCACCATTCCCTTCTTATTTCTAAGGTCCTCTACAAATCCTCACTGGATATTCCTTCAGTTATTTTATTTCTGATTACTGCTGTGATCCTCGCCTTAATCAAAAATGAAACTCCCCGTCCC
>NW_025168863.1:0-1731 GCF_004010195.1 Chiloscyllium plagiosum | reverse complement strand
GGCCCCAGGCTGTGGCCTAATATTTCTCATGGAATGGTTCCAAATGGAAAGGTGCGTATTGGGCTTGTCATAGCCGTGTCATAACCCCAATGTTTCCTGTTCCCCTGGATTTGATCAGAACAGAGGAGGCTGATGGGAAATTGAACTGAACTGCACACATTGACGAGAGATAGAGCGGGTGGGAGAGATCCATTTCCATGTAAAGAGAGATTAATAATCAGGGTCGAAAATAAGGAGCCACTTCAAAAAATTTGGGGTTCATTCAGGTAAGCTAATGTAGAACTGTTCACGGAAAATTGTGATGAAAGTCTCTCGAGTTATTTTGATGAGGAGTGTTGATGATGCTAATACAATCGATAGGATGAACGTAGATTGGTAAATGTATTTGGTAACAGCTCTGTTCTAGCCCTGTGAGCGAAACCTGGATCTGAAGGAATAAAAGGGACAGGAACAACATTGATTTGAAATTGGATACGTGACAGAAAACAGAGGCATCACTAACAGTCGGCTTTTGAACTGGAGAAGGTTTCTAGTGAAATTAACTTGAGGTATGCAAGATCAAGGTAATTTGGGTAAAACAAGGAAATGCTATTCTGATTAGCAGACAGTGAAAGGATTACATGGCGCAGATTAAACAATTTCAGCAAGTGATACAGGGGACTGGGAAGATAAACATTATAAACTGTGAACAACAAAGTTCTGGAGCACAACACACACATTCAAAGGCCGATAACATCCAGGTCCTGATTAATCAAGTGTCACTGTCAGATTGTATTGTGGAGTTTTTCTGCAAAACATCCACTTGCAATGTTCTCCTAAAAAAGTGACAAACCTCATTTCTGTCAGTCCAGGATAGAAAATCCGAAGAGATGAACAGTTTTCTTATTTTCTGAGGATTTGCAAAGCTGAGACTGGGTTTTGGCGTTTCTTCCCTTTCCACTCCCAGGAGTCTCAGTGGTTGGGGCGGTGAGGTGGGGAAAATGAAATGTGCCCATGAGCAGCGTGTGGGGCTATTTCAGCTTCCCCTCCTCTGACAGCGCTGTGGCTTGACTCTGATGTTCTCAGGTACACTTACTGATGCGAGACAGTGAAAAGAGTGTCGTTCCTCCATATTAGAAATTCAAACCGCATGCCGGCTTCAGGACAATGGGAAAGATTAATTGGGGTGTGTGAAGAAACTGTGAGCTGCATTTCAAACAGGTAGGTGGGGTCAGATGCGTCATCCATTGCGCCCCCGGCCCTATACGTATCTAATGCCACCATGCTGCAGAGTTCTGACGTTAACACAGGCATGCGCAGCAATGGGAACATACAAACCTTTGCCTGACAAACCTGTTGGATTTCTTTGAAAAGGTGACAAGTAGGTTAGACCAGGGAAACCCAGTGGATGTGGTCTATCTAGACTTCCAAAAGGCCTTTGATAAGGTGCCACCATAAGGGCCCATGGTGTTCGAGGTGAGCTACTGGTATGGATTGAGGATTGGCTGCCTGACAGAAGGCAGAGAGTTGGGATAAAAGATTCTTTTTCGGAATGGCAGCTGGTGACAAGCGGTGTCCCACAGGGTTCAGTGTTGGGGCCACAGCTGTTCACGTTATATATTAATGATCTGGATGAAGGGACTGGAGGCATTCTAGCGAGGTTTGCCGATTGTACAAAGTTAGGTGGACAGGCAGGTAGTACTGAGGAAGTAGGGAGGTTGCAGAGGATCTTGACAGTTTAGGAGAGTGGTC
>NW_025168862.1:0-1731 GCF_004010195.1 Chiloscyllium plagiosum | reverse complement strand
TAGCGATGAGTGAATTTGAATTGGACGGTGCTTTTTGGATTTTGTAGGTGATGAGGCAGGGCTACAGAAAATCGAAGTTGAAAAGCAATAAAATTTGAAGTGAAGGTTTGAGCAATAGCAACGGTGTTTGAGGTTGAGCCAGGTGATGTTGGAGAGATAAGTGTTTCTGGTTTAGTTTTTGATTTTTGAAGCTTGGCTTTATGTGCAAAACGATAAAATAATTTCACGTCAAATATGGGAACACGCTGGTCAGACTCAGTAGGTCTGCTAGCTTTTGTGGAGATTATAACTGCAGATTAATGACCTCCTTTCATTGCCTGGTCAAGTTTAAGCAAATATCTGATGCAGGGAATTAAATTTGTGGATTGGAAATGTGGTTTGAGATGATGGTGATTTGATTAATCAGAGAGTGATGGTTACGTTAATGTTTGGCTGTGACTTTCCTCTTAAGCAAGGAGGCTTAACAGTACAGAGTCACAAAGTCAAGAAAAATCCAATAGTGAGCTGGGTGGTAACAATACATATAGCTTGTAATGTTACTGTGCAGACCGATGATAAGGCGTTCAATGATAGGTTCTTGCGGTGGTTTAAAAAAAAGTCATTATAGTGGTTGCAGCAACTGTACTTAGATATTTACGGATACATCTGGAAGGTTTCACTGCTAGAATATACATTTTTGGCTATGGATAAAGGCTGGTAATCTGTGAGGGGCTAGCGACACCTCTCCATTTGAGAGAGAGAATTAGTTACAAAGCTTAAGGGGCACCACTCCATCTCAAGCAGGGTCAAAGTGAGGAGACAGGGTCTCTGTGAGTTATCACAGCTAAGATAGAGATTGAATCTGTGCTGTTGGAATCATTGTGCACTATATTGTAGCCACTTAGCCAATTGAGCTGACCCATACAGTCATCACACGAGACCACATCCTCGGGTTAAGAGTCCCACTCACTACCAGCCGAGCTAGTTAGGCTGCTTTGATGAATGGACCTGCTTACTAGTCATTGACTAAAGTCTTTGGACCCATTTCTTCATGTTTGCAATTGATAGATACGATAGCTGTAATTAAGAAGGTAATTGGTTTGTCCCAAAGAAAGGCAACTTGAGATGCAATCAGTTGACATCATGCATCATGTTTTGTTACCACTCTGTGATTTGCCTTTTTCTTTTAATCTAAGACAATAGTGGCTATTTTGCCTGGTCTGTACCTGAGCACAGGGAATAATTGAAAGTTGGGCAGGCCAAAGTGTACTTCAATAAAAGAGCTCCTTGAGCCTTTTGTAAATTAATTTAAATTAGGAAAACATTGAGAGGATTTTTTAAAAAGATTCTTCAAGTCTTGTGTCTGGGTGAGCAAATGCACTACCGTGCAGATCCAGGGAAACCTATTGTGGATTTTTGCAAAAAAGTATTCCCAATTTACCTGCCTTTTTTTGTTTCGGGAGGGAAAAATTTATGTCCATAACCTATGATAACTGAAGGTTTCCCTAAAGTATTGAAAGGGTGGAATGTTTTAGTAAAATCATGCCATGCTTGTGTAAACGCCATAGTCATGCTGTGTCAGACTAACTTTGACCAGAACCATTGAAATGCGCGTTCTATTTTTGCATATTTCTTTGTAGTTCAGGGCTACTTAAATATATTTTTTTAATAGAATAGCTATTGTAGATTGCCATGAAAATGTTTTAGTAAGTATTATTGTAACATCTTTTTAAAAATAGTTTATTGAGTCAT
>NW_025168861.1:0-1731 GCF_004010195.1 Chiloscyllium plagiosum | reverse complement strand
TCTTCCAGAAATGGTAAAAATGACTGACTGTTTTCATTTTTTGTTGTGATGAAAAACAAGAAAGGCGAAGAAGTGCAATATGCCTTTCTTTCTCAGGCAAATTACATTTTCTCCCTCGCTGAGTTGAATCATATAATAATGTCATCTGACCTCAAAATGAACAACTTGATGTCAGCTTGAACATTGTCCGAACTATGTCCCTATCACATTTCCTGCGCTATGTAGGTCAGTCGATGCTGTTGTCATACACAGAGCCATTTCCGTCAGAGAAAATGGAAATAATCGTACGAAAGATGTGTTATATGTGCCAACCTCATTTAAAAATGAAACAATTAATGTCTTTAGAAATACGTCTGTTGGAATGAATGCGTCTTATCATGTAAGAAATACAGAAATTTCCGATAAAACTCATCAGGGCTGGCAACATCCAAATGCTTTTTAAATTTTGTAATTGTACCAGCCTCCACCACTTCTTCTGGCAGCTCGTTCCATACATGCATCTCTTTCTGCGTGTAAAGACTGCCGCTAAGGTGCGTGTAAAACGTTTCTCCGCTCACCTTAACATGTGCAGTCTATTTGTGGCCATCCCTATGGTGGGGAAAACAAAGTTAAAAATCACACAACATCAGGTTATAGTCCAACAGGTTTAATTGGAAGCATACTAGCTTTCGGAGCGATGCTCCTTCATCAGGTGATGAAGCGTCGCTCCGAAAGCTAGTGTGCTTCCAATTAAACCTGTTGGACTGTAACCTGGTGTTGTGTGATTTTTAACTTTGTACACTCCAGTCCAACACCGGCATCTCCAAATCGTGGGGAAAACAGATTGACGTTTCGAACAATTCACACACTATATCATTTTTTAAACCTCTACAAGGTCGAAATTTGACTCTAATCAGCACGAATTGATGTGTTGTCAGTAATCTCGGGCCTAAATTTTGAAACGCAATACTGAAAACTCTTCCTTCTCCATCAAATCACAATTATAAGTTTATTCTAGTCACCGTGTTCAGACATATTATGATACAGCTCTGTGGCATTTGAACCTCGTCCTTTGGGCCCAGAAGTAAGGATGCTACCATCACGTGGCATTATCCCTTAAATCTGCAACATTATTCTCCTGTGTTTGTTCATTAGCCTGCACTGGCATCATGCGACATACCTCCGTAACAGGCAGGACTTGAATTCAGATATTCAGGTCCAGAGCTACGGACACAAGTTCAGGAAATGGTATCAAATCCTGAACTCTGGGTTTGAGGCAGAGGCACTACCCATTACACAAGGCCAAACGATCCCCAGATTTTGCATCACGTTTCCAATGCCAGCTTTCATCTCGGCATGGATTCATTAAAATCTGGTTAACTTTATTGAATTACACAAAACAAATTCAAAATATAGGCCTCAACTGTAGAATATTGAGTGCATTTGTTTTGCAACTGAGATAAACGTTTAGAGGGTGACAATATAATCCCCGTTTTCAAGAAAGACAAGTGGCAAATTTCTACGAATTTCAGACGAGCCATTCTTACGTTTGTGGCGGGAAAATGATTGGAGTGGATTCTGAGGGACTAGAAATATGATTATCGGAAAACTGTAGTTCGATTAGAGTTCTGTTTTGTCACTGCGAAGGTCATGCCTCACAGACCATATCAAATTATTTGAGGATGTGACAAAATACATTGATGAAGATAGAGCAGTGAATGTACTGTACATGGATTATTGCAAAACGTCTCA
>NW_025168860.1:0-1731 GCF_004010195.1 Chiloscyllium plagiosum | reverse complement strand
CCTTGTAAGTCTGCTATTATTTCGGCTTAACTTTGCATTTTTTTTCAGTCTGTCTGCAACACTTGCCTCTTCAAAGTTAGGTACTGACTTATTTGTTTCCCTGTGCTTTTATTGGTTTCAAAATAAATGTTGATTTTCCATTGCAATGAACATCACATTATTTTACAGGTCGCGGCAACAGCCAGGGCCGAAGTGCCTATCCACTGCAGTTTCCTTCTCCATCCTATGCTTCCTAAATCTGGCCTCATCGCATCATAATTGCCTTTCCCCCAGCTGTAACTCTTGCTCAGTGGTATACACCTATCCATTTCTATGTCAAAAGTAAACATAAGAGAATTGTGGTCGCTATCACCAAAGTGCTCACATACTTCCATGTCTAACAACTGACCGAGCTCATCACCCAGTACCAAATCTAATGTAGCCTCCCCCCTTGTTGGCCTGTCTACATACTGTGTCAGAAAGCCCTCCTGCCCACATTGGACAAAAACTGACCCATCTATAGTACTCGCACTATGTTTGTTCCCAGTCAATATTTGGAAAGTTGAAATCCCCCATAACAACTACCCTGTCATTCTCACTGCTATCGAGAATCATCTTTGCTATCCTTTCCTCTACATCTCTGGAACGATTCGGACGCCGATAGAAAACTACCAACAGGGTGACATCTCATTTCCGGTTTCTAATTTCAGCCCATATTACCTCAGTTGACGAGTCCCCAAACATCTTTTCTGCAACTGTCATACTGTCCTTGACCAACACTGCCACAGGTCCCCCCTCTTTTACCTTCTTCTCTGTTCTTACTGAAACATCTAAATCCTGGAATCTGCAGCAACTATTCGTGTCACTGTTCTATTCATGTCTACAAAATGGCCACAACACCGAATTCCCAGGTACCAACCAATCCTGTAAGGTCATCGACCATATTCCAGATGCTTCTGGCGTTGAAGTCGACATACTCCAAACCAACGTCTTGCAATCTTGCGACCCTGAAACTTGCTCTGGACCTCCCTACTCTCAAACTTTTCGATACGTGAACTACAATTTTGGTTCCCATCCCTCTGCTGGATTAGTTTAAACATACCCCAATAGTCTTAGCGAATTTACCCCCAGGATATTGGTACCCCTCTGGTTCAGATGAAGACCATCCTGCTTGTACAGGTCCCACCTACCCCAGAAAGATCCCCAATTGTCCAGGAATCCAAAACCCTCCCTCCTGCACCATCCCTGTAGCCATATGTTCAACTCCACTCTCTCCCAGTTCCTTGCATCACGAGCACAACAGCAGGGAGGGAATTTGAATGGACGGATGGAAGTGTATTATGACCGTGACTTCCAAACGAATTGATTAGAGTTTGAGCTGCAGAAGAGCAGAGACGTGGAAGAGTTAATGATGTTAATGAAATGCAAGTCGGCTGACATGGTGGTGTTGGGGATATGTGGTTAAAAACACATCAGGAAGTGAAGTATGTCACCATGGTTATGACGTGTCTGTTCAGACTCAGACAATTACCAGGGAGGAGATTGAATCAGTGGCGAGGCATTTTCTCCTAGGACTTGGTCGATAATGCCTTCCAGCTCATGTCATCCACTTCCCTCAACTCCGCTCCCAAAACTCATCCCTCCAACTGAGACGAGGACGGAACTCCCTTCTACATCACTTTAAAATCCAACATCCTCTGTAGACATCATGTCATCCTTCGGTATTTCCGTCAGCTGCAAATGAAACCCACC
>NW_025168859.1:0-1731 GCF_004010195.1 Chiloscyllium plagiosum | reverse complement strand
AGATACGTACTTGCCCATGTGAAAGGCTGCAGTCTGGGCCCAGGTTCAAACTGGGGACCTTTCGTATGTGAGACGAACGTCATGACCACTGCTCTACCGAAACAAGCCACAAACACCGCGTCGGCGGCTCTGTGGCATCCAGCACTGAAAGTTGAAGCCATTCGTCGTTTCACCTTTCTGTTTCCAAGCGCTTGTTGTTGTCCAGCGTAATTGACATCTTGAAAACCTAAAAAAAAAAGACACGTGAAATTGATAACAAAATGCAGACAAGGATGTCGTCAATGTTTGTACCGTAGGGCGAGGTGGAATAGGCTGGGTGGAATAGCTAGCGTAACGGCTGCGACATGATCTTGTGGAAGGGTTGTAAACTGAGTATTAACGTGTTTTACCCAAGTTGGGGTGAGTTGAAAACTCGAGAGCATAGGTTGAAGGGCGAGTGGGCTGAAATTGACAAAGGACCTGAGGCACATTTCCCACACAGAAGGTTGTGCGTGTTTGGAATGGGTGGAGGAGGCTCAGAAAATTGCAAAGGTAATCGGGTGAGTTTCTGGATAGGATGCGTTTATAGGGATTGTGGCCGAATGCTAGGGAACGGGACTTGTTTAATTTTGGCTATGTGGTGAGCATGGACGAGATACCCTGCAGTATCTGTTTCCACGCGGTGTACCCCGTGCTGACACCGGCTTTAAAGGATTACTTTTTAGTGGAGCTTGCCGTCGCAGTCTGTGGCAAAATCATTGAGTCTGTTCGACTGCTCACGGGAAAGGTAGCATTGTAAAACATTGCAGAAACGAACGACTTCCTCACTTTAGCACCGACTGACCATACTCTGTGAAATTTTCCCAGATCCTCAGTTGAGGATATTTGCTGCTGGAAGTGACCTCAGAAACGCTGTTAACTCAAAATGTATTGAGCGAATCGCAAAACAGAAAGCATTTAACACGGAAAACAAACAAAACTGGCAAACCAAATGCATTTTTAGACACAGGGATGCATGAATACTAAATGTGAGACAGTCCGAGGGCATGAGTCATAAAGTAATCTCACAACTAATAACAGGGCAATTCCAAACTCCTCTTTCAAACATACTGCAGCCTTAATGCACCACCACTTCCCAGACAATGCTGAAAAGAGAGAAAGAAAGAACATAATAAGAATGGGCCATAAAAAGTGAATTTCACCAATCACAGTCTCGATTAGGTTACCTTTCCCTTCCGATGTCTCCAGGACGGATATGAAGGAGATGGGAGAAATTCAATAACATACCACATCGAAATTCATTGGAACGATTTTCCCATTAGCCAGAAAGCCAAATAACGACGAGTAGAGTGACCGTAGGACTTTGTTTTACAACAGCGATGAAATAACAGTCTCCATTCGGTTCCAGTAAAAGCTCATCTTGCCTGGAACGGCAAAACTGCTTGAGATTTTCCGTGCGGGAGGCGAACACGCTCATGACCGCAGAGACACTTTGAAATATTTGGCACTATCCCACACCACAGTTAATTCCCTGGGAAGCAAACCCACTTTACTTTTGTTTTCAACATCAATATCCAATGGGGACGGAAACAGCATTTTAACGAGCTGCAGCGTCGAAGTCGATCAGCAGAAATGACAGTGGTGGGATTCGAGCCCTCGACCTTTTCGAGACTGGAACCTGGATCCAGCGCCTTAGACCGCTCGGCCACACTACCAGCGGGCCGCGCGCTCCCATTTTATTGCATTTCCAAT
>NW_025168858.1:0-1731 GCF_004010195.1 Chiloscyllium plagiosum | reverse complement strand
GGCCGAAGGGCCTGTTCCCACACTGTAGGGTGTCCATGATGGGCCGAAGGGCCTGTTCCCACACTGTAGGGATCTATGATGGGCCGATGGGCCTGTTCCCACACTGTAGGGATCTATGATGGGCCGATGGGCCTGTTCCCACACTGGAGGGGGGGTATGATGGGCCGAAGTGCCTGTTCCCACACTGTGGGGAGTCTATGATGGGCCGAAGGGCCTGTTCCCACACTGTGGCGAGTCTATGATTCTATGATGGGCCGAAGAGCCTGTTCCCATTCTGTACAGAGTCTATGATGGGCCGAAGAGCCTGTTCCCACTCAGTAGGGAGTCTGTGAAGGGCCGAAGGGCCTGTTCCCACACTGTAGGGAGTCTATGATTCTATGATGGTCCGAAAGGCCTGATATCACACTGTAGCGAGTCTGTGATGGGCCGAAGGGCCTGTTCCCACTCAGTTGGGAGTCTATGATTCTATGATGGGCCGAAGGGCCTGTTCACTCACTGTAGGGAGTCTATGATGGGCCGAAGGGCCTGTTCCCACACTGTAGGGAATCAATGATGGGCCGAAGGGCCTGTTCCCACTCTGTAGGGTGTCTATGATGGGCCGAAGGGCCTGTTCCCACTCTGTAGGGAGTCTATGATGGTCCGAAGGGCCTGATATCACACTGTAGGGACTCTATGATGGGCCGAAGGGCCTGTTCCCACACTGTAGTGAGTCTATGATTCTATGATGGGCCGAAAGGCCTGTTCCCACACTGTAGGGGATCAATGATGGGCCGAAGTGCCTGATATCACACTGTAGGGAGTCTATGATGGGCCGAAGGGCCTGTTCCCACACTGTAGGGACTCTATGATGGGCCGAAGGGCCTGTTCCGCACTGTAGGGACTCTATGATGGGCCGAAGGGCCTGTTCCCGCACTGTAGGTTGTGTATGATGGGCCGAAGGGCCTGTTCCCACACTGTAGGGAGTCTATGATACTATGATTGGCCGAAAGGCCTGTTCCCACACTGTAGGGAGTCTATGATACTATGATTGGTCGAAAGGCCTGTTCACGCACTGTAGGGAGTGTATGATGGGCCGAAGGGCCTGTTCCCTCATTGTAGGGAGTCCTTGATGGGCCGAAGGGCCTCTTCCCACACTGTAGGGTGTCTATGATGGGCCGAAGGGCTGTTCCCACACTGTAGGGAGTCTATGATGGGCCGAAGGGCCTGTTCCCACACTGCAGGGAGTCGATGATGGGCCGAAAGGCCTGTTCCCACTGGAGGGAGAGTATGATGGGCCGAAGGGCCTCTTCCCACACTGTACGGAGTCTATGATGGGCTGAAGGGCCAGTTCCCACACTGCAGGGAGTCTATGATGGGCCGAAGGGCCTGTTCCCTCATTGTAGGGAATCCATGATGGTCCGAAGGGCCTGTTCCCGCACTGTAGGGAGTCTATGATGGGCCGAAGGGCGTGTTCCCGCACTGTAGGGAGTCTATGATGGGCCGAAGGGCCTGTTCCCACACTGTAGGGAGTCTATGATGGGCCGAAGGGCCTGTTCTCACACTGTAGGGAGAGTATAATGGGCCGAAGGGCCTGTTCTCACACTGTAGGGAGTCTATGATGGGCCGAAGGGCCTGTTCCCACTGGAGGGAGAGTATAATGGGCCGAAGGGCCTGTTCTCACACTGTAGGGAGAGTATGATTGGCCGAAGGGCCTGTTCCCACACTGTAGGGGGTCTATGATGGGCCGAAGGG
>NW_025168857.1:0-1731 GCF_004010195.1 Chiloscyllium plagiosum | reverse complement strand
AAGTGTTAGTTTTTTCTTCATATGCAAAGACTCCACAGAACTACTTTAGTACCTCTGTATGTACATAAAGATTTTTATCCATGAAAGAAGTTTATTTTTCAAACACAAGAAATGAAAGACAATTAGCAGATTCTCAAATAAAAAGCAAGTGTTTAGGGACAACAGCTTCATAAAGAGAAGAGCAGACGTAAGGGAGTCGTCCAGTAGTGGTGGGAGACAAAAGCTGGCCTCAAACAATCTATTGCTATCTGTCAGAGCCAAAGTGCAACAACACAGAAGAATAGCAAAGTCGGTATTCCTTCTCTGTCTCTTTTGATTGTCAAAGTCATGTAAATTAAGAGATATTATTGCAACCCGAAGACTACAGTTAATTGACTTTTAAGATATTTAACATCCAAAAGAATTAATTAAGCAGAATAGAGATGGCTAGACAGGCAATCTGTTGTAGCTGTAGTATGTGCACAATGGTGGAGTCTGTGAACATCAATGGTGACCACATCTGCAGCAAGTGTTGACAGCTCAAAGAACTTTGGCTCAGAGTTGATGAGCTGTAGTCTGGGTTGTAAACATTGAGGCATGTGGGGAGTGGGAAAGGAACCTGGTCACTGCATTTTAGGAGGCAACTGCATGCTTTAGATTGATTCATTGTGGGGAGGCAGTGGCATAGTGGCAATGTCAATGTACGAGCAATCCAGAACCTCATGCTGATATTCTGAGGCTGGGTTTGAATCCCCGTATGGCATTTGGTGAAATATGAACTTCAAACATTCCATTAACACTAAAGAATACAGAGGAAGAAATTAAGTACCATCATCAACACTAGGGAAAAAGTGTTAAACAAATTAATGGGACTGAAACAAGTAAGTCCCCAGGTCCTGATGATTTGCATCTCAGGGTCCTAAACAAAGTTGTTACAGGGATAGTGGATACTTTGGTTGTAATTTTCCAAAAATCCCTGGATTTTAGAGTAATACTGGAGGATTAGAAAACTGCCACTGTGACAATTCATAAAGGGAAGAAACCAAAAAGCCAGAAACTTTAAACTAATTAGCATAACACCTATTATTGGAAAGATGTTGGAATCAGTTATTAAGGAATCGACGTCAGCACTTTTGGAATATCAAATCGAGCAGAGTCATCATGGCTTCATGAATGAGAAATCATGTCTGACTAATTTATTCAAATCTTTCAAAGAAGTCTTAACTGGAGTGAATTGAGGGGATAACCAGTAGGTGTGTTGAATTTGGACTTCCAGAAGGTACTCAACAAGGCACCTCAGAAAAGGTTAAGTCATAAGATAAAAGCCTATTGTGTTAGAGATAATATTTATTGACATGCATAGGAAATTGGCTATGGACAGGAAATAGTAAGTGGGATAAGGGGTTATTTTTCAGATTGTTGACCTGTAACAAGTGGGGTTTTTCATGGACGAGTGCTGGGATTGCAACAGTTGACAATAAATATGTGATTTGATGTATTATTGCCACATATACCTCGGAGCAGTGAAACCTTATGTTTTGTGTGCAATACAGGCCAATGATAATAAAAAAAAGATCATTGGGTGACTGAACAGAGTGAGGAATACAAAGTTACGGCTGCAAAGAAGGTGCACAAAAAAGCAAGATCAACATAAGATTTAAAATTTGAGAGATCCATTCAGAAGTCTAATAACAGTGAGAAATAAGCTGTTTTTGAACGTGTTCGTATATGTGTTTATGCTTTTGTATCTTG
>NW_025168856.1:0-1731 GCF_004010195.1 Chiloscyllium plagiosum | reverse complement strand
AATTTATGAGATGCTGAAAGACCATTTGATATGGGATTAATTCTGTCACCATGCAACAGCTCAACGGAACTTTAAATATGCAGTACTTTGTCATTCGAAAACGGGACAATTGTAGCACATGAATAAGAAGATCTGGGAATGGAAGTGGACCTTTCCCGTCCAACCAAGCATAGAGTCCATCCCTTGAAGGAAGGCAATGGCATCGGGTCACTCAGGTTCGAAAACGGGACAAGTGTAGCACATGAATAAGAAGATCTGGGAATGGAAGTAGACACCCTTTCCCTTCCAACCGAGCATAGAGTCCATCCCTTGAAAGAAGGCAATGGCATCGGGTCACTCAGGACATAGCCTGAAGAGGGATTGTAGAAGACCTCACATTATGACCTCGACTCAAAACGAAACTTCGGCCAAACGTTAATATTTCCTTGAGGCACATGCCGAAAAGCTGGAATACAGTCTCCAGACAACGAGAGATTGACACTATGTCGGTCTGCAGGACAGTGCACGCCCTGGAAATTACACCAACATCAGGGACGAAACATTTAAATTGTTTGGTAACATCCAGACGAGAACCAATCAAAACAGAAAATTGGTTAAATTGTCACCCAGTTCTAATGGAGTTTGAATATAACGTAGCTGTACTAGTCATTGCAGGATCACTCTTTAAGATAATTCACTCTGGACGTCAACTCATAAGTTTGCTTAAGACCTAGGCTCGATTAACAACGTCTACAGGGGAAGCTTTACACATGATGGGTACAACTTCGGTTCCAGTGTCGTACAAGAAGCAGCTGGTAAAGTTACCAGTGATTGTGGTATATGGTTCGGACTCAAGCCTGATGGGACCAAATTGATTTTAAAAAGATTTAACTTGATTCAACATTCTTCCATTTGAAACGGTTCCCTGTTTGATATCATAGTTAAATACCAGGACGTTTTCCAGGAAAGTCGAACAACTACAAAAGAAGACAAAACCAGCTCACATCTTCAACATTCTTCCATTTGAAACGGTTCCCTGTTTGATATCATAGTTAAATACCAGGACGTTTTCCAGGAACAACTACAAAAGAAGACAAAACCAGCTCACATCTTCACAAGGAAGTTATTCTACGATTCTGCAAGGCCCACACAACGTCATTTGCCTTCCGTGCAAAGGCGTAGGCAGAAAGCATAAGGTTTGAAAGGAAAGGAATCATGAAATGTGTACAGTGTGTGGAGCAGATAGCACTAGATTTACTTGTTCTGAAGAGTGATAGGTTGGTTGCTCTTTGGGGAAAGATTAAACAAACTGTCAATAGAATCCAGCAGCTGGATAATATCTAATGCCTTGGTTCGTGGACTCATCAACAAGGCAGGCGGCGGGTTTGGGGGAGGGATTCTGCATTCAGGAAGCTGGACATGAAATGTGAACACCTGCAACTGCCAGAAGTATACTATATCTATAGGAGTTTGAAACAATATATGAGGCTACCATTTGAGATATCTTTCGGCCTGTACCATTTTTCAGTGGACTATGAAAAAATATGAAGTGCGAATAGCAGGGAGGACGAAGAAAGAGCCCTTGCAGATTTCGAAGTCGTTCTTGGGCGTTTCTGTAAGGTGGGCGGACACCTGACAAGAAGAAAATCTGTGTTGCACCGTCCTTTGCTGGCCTACATGAGCCGCAGAATCGACAAGACCGGGTTACAAGAGAGGGCGATCAAAGTTTCCCAGCTCCCACGTCTTTAACGG
>NW_025168855.1:0-1731 GCF_004010195.1 Chiloscyllium plagiosum | reverse complement strand
ACAATACTTTAAAGTTATTTCCTAGCTTAAAACGATTTTCTTTAAAAAACCCTCTATATTCATTAAAGTCTTAACCTTACGTATGCTACATGCTACAAGAATTCCGCTTCCCTTCCCCCCACTACACCACCTCACCCATCTGCAAAAACATTTTTAATCTCCCACAGAAAGAGGGATAGGGATGTAAGGCAGGATTTCAGGGAACTAGAGTGGAAGCTGAGGGCTAGAACAAACAGAGTGGTTGTCTCTGGTTTGTTACCCGTGCCACGTGATAGCAAGACAAGGAATAGCGAGAGATATCAGCTGACACGTGGTTACAAGGATCGTGCAGGAGGGAGGGTTTCAGGTTTTTGGATAATTGGGGCTTATTCTGGGGAAGGTGGGACTTGTACAAACAGGACAGTCTTCTCTTGAACCAGAGGGGTACTAATATATTGAGTGGGAAATTTGCTGGTTCTATTCGAGTGGGTTTAAACTAGCTCAGCAGGGGGCTGGCAACCGAGGGTGTAGGTGCAGTGCACAGGAGGATGAGAGTAGGAAGGACAGGGACAGGATTTCAGGGTCACAGGAATGTGATGGCAGACAGCGAAATGGTTTGAAGTTTGTCTATTTCAACGCCAGAGCATCCGCAATAATGTAGGTGAGCTTGCAACACGGATAGGTACCTGGGACTTGGATGTTGTGGCCATTTCGGAGACATGGAGAGAGCAGGGTGAGGAATGGATGTTGCAGGTTCCAGGGTTTTGATCTTTCATTAATAACAGCCAAGGCGGTAAAAGAGGGAGAGGCGTGGCCTTGTTAGTCAAGGATAGTATAACAGTGGCTGACAGAACTTTTGATGAGGACTCGTCTACTGAGGTAATGTGGGCTGAGGTTAGAAACAGGAGAGGAGAGGTCACAGCTTGGAGTTTTTTTTATAGGCCTCCGCAGAGTTCCAGGGAAGTGGAAGAGGGGATTAGCAAAATTATTCTGAGTAGGAGTGAAAGGAACAGGGTGGTCATTATGGGGGACTTTAACTTCCCAACATTGACTGGAAATGCTTTCACTCTAGTCCGTCGTATGGATCAGTTTTTGTCCAGGGGAGGTCACACTGGATCTGATGCTTGGTAATGAACCAGGCCAGGTGTTTGATTTAGTGGAAGGTGAGCACTTTGGAGAGGGTGACCATAATTCAGTTAGGTTTCATTTAGCGACGTAAAGGGATAGGAACATGCCACAGGTCAAGAGTTATCGGTGGGGCAAGGGCAATTATAATGCAATTTGGGAAGACTTAGGATGCATAGATTAGGGTAGCAAAACGCAGGGGATGGGGACAATTGAAATGTGGAGCTGATTTAAGGAACAGCTATTGTGTGTCCTTGATAGGTATATCCCTGTCAGGCAGGGAGGAAGCTTTCTATAGGTATGTGAGGAATAAAAGTATGATTACGGTAGAAATAGGGCCAATCAAAGACAGAAGTGGGAAGTTGAGTGTGGGCCCTGTGGAGATTGGAGAGGTGTTAATGAATATCTCTCATCGGTCTTCACTCAGGAAAAGGAGAATATTGTAGAGGAGAAGAATGAGGTACGAGATATTAAACTCGAAGGGATCAAGGTTAGTTGCACACAGGTATTATCAATTCTAGAAGGAGTGAAAGTAGACACTTTCTACTTGGATGGGATTTATCCAAGGATTCTCTCGGAAGCGAGGGAGGAGATTGCAAACCCTTTGGCTTTGATATTTGAGTCGTC
>NW_025168854.1:0-1731 GCF_004010195.1 Chiloscyllium plagiosum | reverse complement strand
GTTAGGGGGACAGGTAGGAGGTTTTGTGGGAACGATGGAGACTCACGGTCGGTGTGTTTCCTCCCAGGTGTCAGGGTTCGTAATATCCCTGATCGTGATTTTGTGACCCTTGCGGTGGAGGGGGAGCAGGCACAAATCGTGGTCCATTTGGCACCGACAAAGAAGGTAGGAAGATAGATGGGTATCTCAGGCAGAATTTCAGGGAGCTAGGGTGGAAACTTCGAGCTAGAACAACCGAGATGTTCTCTCTGTTTTGTTGGTCATCCCACCTGCGGGTGAAGCGAGGAACAGGGAAAGAGCGGAGCTGAACATGTGGCTGCAGGAATAGTGCAGAGGAGAGGTTTTTGGATTCGGCGATAATTTGTGCACTTTCTGGGGAAGGTGGCTCCTCTAAAACAGGATGGTCTTCAAATAATCCAGAGAGGTACCAATATGATTGGGCTGGGGGCAGAATTGTTAATGGTCTCCGGGGGAGGTGTTTTAAGCTAATGCAGCAGGAAGATAGGACTATGAATTGTAGTTCCAGTGTACAGGAGTTTGAGGGTAAAGAAGTCAGGAATAGGACGACGATGTCGCGATAGCGCACCTGCAATCAGGATTTTGAATTGAAATGTGTGTATGTAAATTCCAGGAGCATCCAGAATATGATGGGTGAACTTGCAGCGTGGTTTGGCAACTGGGATTTCGATGTCGTGGCCACTTCAGAGACGTACCTAGAGGAGGGACAGGAATGGTTGTTGCAGATTCCACGATATAGATGTTTCAGTAAGAACAGAGAAGATGATAAAAGGGGTTGGGGCTGGTGTGGATGGGTTGGCATTGTTAATCAAGGGTAGTATTACAGCAGCTGAGATAATGTTTGAGTACTGAGGTAGTTTGGGCCGAGGTTACAAAGAGGGATAATTGGGGGAAAGACTATTATCATGCGATTAGACAAAATTGAACATGCATAGGATTGGGAAGGAAACTGCAGGGAATGGACACACGTGAACTGTGGAGCTTGTTCAAGGAGTTGCTACAGCGGGTCCTTGATAAATAAATACCTATCACCCATGGTTTACTAAAGAAGTTGAAGCTCTTGTCAGGAGGAAGAAGGAGGCTTATGTGAGGACAAGGTGTGAAGCATCAAACAGGTGGCTTGAGAGTTATAGGTTAGCCAGAAATGATCCACAGAGAGTGCTACGAAGAGCCAGGAGCGATTATGAGCAGTTGCTACTGGATATGATCAAGGAACGTTCTAAGGCGTTTGATCGGAATATACGTGAATAAAGAATGGCTAGAGGAAGATTAGGCCAATCAAAGATAGCAGTGGGAGGTTGTGCGTGGAAACTAAGGACACAGGGGAAGAGCTTAGTGAAGACTTTTTATCAGTATTCACATTGGAAAAGGGCAATGTTAGTGAGAATACGGAGTTGTAAGGTTCGAGATAAGATGATATTGCTTTTGACAAAGAGGAGATTTTAGCAATTTTGCAAAATCTGAAAATAGATAAGCCCCCTGGGCTGGATGGGATTTACGCTCGGATTCTCTGGGGAGCCAGGGAGAAGTTTGCAGAGACTTTAGCTTTGATGTTTATGGTTCATTGTCGGCAGGAGGAGTGTCAGAAGTCTGGAGGACAGCAAATGCTGTACCCTTTTTTAAGAAGGGGACTCGGCTTAAACCTGATAATTATAGGTCAGAGAGACTTACTTCCGGTCTGGTATGGTGTTGGAAAATGTTATAAGAGATAAG
>NW_025168853.1:0-1731 GCF_004010195.1 Chiloscyllium plagiosum | reverse complement strand
TTTTCCTATGCCATCCTACTTGTTGCATCAAGCTGTTCTGATATTCCTGTAACCGCATCTCTTGTATAATTTATAAATCGCTGTTGATTATAGAAAATGTAATCTACATTTTTATTAATTGTTACCCACCAAAAGAGAGCTGACTCAAAACCTGGTGCAATCTGGTTACGAGCCTTGAATTCATCAGGTACTCCCCTAGGGACTCCTACCGAGTCGAGATAAATCCTGTCATCGAAATAAGTGTCTAACAGTAATCTCTTACCCGTTCCCTTTTTCCTTACTATCTTGTCCTTCTCAAATGCCAGGGTAAATGAAATTGCCAACTGTACAATTGCACATATCCCTCTCCAATCCGGAGGTAGCGTGGGTCTCAATATTTTGCCGCTCGGGGAACCTTTAGTGCTGAGTAGTTCCCTCCCTTCTCCGTTTCGGTAACATTCTTAATCTCGGTACATAATTTCAGCTCCCCCAAATCTCTCGACCGACTTGTACCTCGCCTACGCACACACGACATGTGGTTTCCAACTGCGGTGGAAAATGTGGGGGGGACTTTTGCATCTTTCTTCTCCAAGGGAGGGAACATCAGAAATAGGGAGGTACAATTCCTATCATTCCATGCAGTCTCATCCTGGTACAGGGCTATCATACATTTCATGCCCTTCCTGTCTCGCTTCCACCCGAGCGGAAAGGGAACCACCTGGGCCACTGGCCTACCGGAGGCACATGCATAGCAATTGCTTTTGTTCAGACTTTTTACAGTATACTTTACCCATTCAACCCAGACATTTGCATCCCCATATCCAGTTTCTATTTCGATAATCTGTTTCAAATCCTTTACCTCTATAATTTTTACTACTTTAGGATCATCGGGAGGGGTGAAAGATTGTATCTTATTACCCAGTAATTCTACCCGTTTTCCCTGTCCTACGCTAATTCGAAAACAACAGCCCAAATCCTTCCCATTTGCTTTCATTTCTATCCCAAATGTTTCATTTAATTGTATCTCATAGATGCCCCCCCCCCAGAATTGCTTCGTGCCTGTGGTTTTCCTTATTGTCAGGTATATTGGGTTACACTTTTTATTGGGACAATCGAGAGCTGGTCAGAAGGGAGCCCGGTGTATTGTGACGAGACCATTATACCAAGTACCATCCCCAAGGCCATCCCGATAGGACTTAAGATGTATCTCAGAGCTGCTGTACGGTCTCTGATTATCTACATCCCCACAATTTACTAAGCTGCATGCATCAGCATCTATTACTTGTGGATTATCAGACTCAGGAACCGTTAATAACACATATGAAAATGATATTTGACAAAATCCCAATACTAAGAGGGCTAGCATCATAACTCTAAGCATTCCCAGTATTCTAAACATCATGCTGAAGCACAAAAAGAGTTAATATACAATCTAACAGAAATAATCCCGCGCTTGCGTCGCCACTGTATAATCAGTTACTCAAAGTCTCTTTAGTCTGAGTTTCAGCGGGTCTTGCACTGATTCGGCTATCCAGACCTCTTCCTCAACTGGAGAGTCCACTGGCCCTTTGATCCGAGTGTAATGAGTCCAGCCTTTCTCCGCCGTCCTTATTGCCGTTTCGGTAATCAAGAGCCTGGTACGACCCTTCTCAGTCCGGCTGCAATTTAATCTCTGTCCATGAT
The DNA here is from genome assembly GCF_004010195.1 of Chiloscyllium plagiosum. Taxonomy (NCBI): domain Eukaryota; kingdom Metazoa; phylum Chordata; class Chondrichthyes; order Orectolobiformes; family Hemiscylliidae; genus Chiloscyllium; species Chiloscyllium plagiosum. The sequence continues at coordinate 69 of NW_025168853.1, read as the reverse complement.
TTTACTAAGATCCAATCGCCTGGCCGGATGGAGTGAACGGTGAATTCAAGGGGTGGAGTCTGTGCCAAT
>NW_025168852.1:0-1731 GCF_004010195.1 Chiloscyllium plagiosum | reverse complement strand
ACACAGACACAGTGGGGTCAGCCTTCCCTCCCTAGGGTCAGTGATACAGACACAGTGGGGTCAGCCTTCCCTCCCTGGGGTCAGTGACACAGACACAGTGGGGTCAGCCTTCCCTCCCTGGTGTCAGTGACACACACGCAGTGGGGTCAGCCTTCCCTCCCTGGGGTCAGTGACACAGACACAGTGGGATCAGTCTGCTCCCCCTGGGTCAGTGAGAGAGACATAGTGGGGTCACTCTGCTCCCCCTGGGTCAGTGACAGAGACACAGTGGGGTCAGTCTGCTCTCTCCTGGGTCAGTGACAGAGACACAGTGGGGTCAGCCTGCTCTCCCCTGGGTCAGTGACACGGACACAGTGGGGTCAGCCTTCCCTCCCTGGGGTCAGTGACACAGATACAGTGGGGTCAGTCTTCCCTCCCTGGGGGTCAGTGATACAGACACAGTGAGGTCAGCCTTCCCTCCCTGGGGTCAGTGACACAGACACAGTGGGGTCAGCCTTCCCTCCCTGGGGTCAGTGATACAGACACAGTGGGGTCAGCCTTCCCTCCCTGGGGTCAGTGACACAGACACAGTGGGGTCAGCCTTCCCTCCCTGGGGTCAGTGACACAGACACAGTGGGGTCAGCCTTCCCTCCGTGGGGTCAGTGATACAGACACAGTGGGGTCAGCCTTCCCTCCCTGGGGTCAGTGACACAGACACAGTGGGGTCAGCCTTCCCTCCCTGGGGTCAGTGACACACACGCAGTGGGGTCAGCCTTCCCTCCCTGGGGTCAGTGATACAGACACAGTGAGGTCAGCCTTCCCTCCCTGGTGTCAGTGACACAGACACAGTGGGGTCCGCCTTCCCTCCCTGGGGTCAGCGATACAGACACAGTGAGGTCAGCCTTCCCTTCCTGGGGTCAGTGACACAGACACAGTGGGGTCAGCCTTCCCTCCCAGGGGTCAGTGACACAGACACAGTGGGATCAGTCTGCTCCCCCTGGGTCAGTGAGAGAGACATAGTGGGGTCACTCTGCACCCCCTGGGTCAGTGACAGAGACACAGTGGGGTCAGTCTGCTCTCCCCTGGGTCAGTGACAGAGGCACAGTGGGGTCAGTCTGCTCTCCCCTGGGTCAGTGACAGAGACACAGTGGGGTCAGTCTGCTCCCCCTACATCAGTGATAGAGACACAGTGGGGTCAGTCTGCTCTCCCCTGGGTCAGTGACACAGATATAATTGGGTCAGTCTGCTCCCCCTACGTCAGTGACAGAGACACAGTGGGGTCAGTCTGCTCCCCCTACATCAGTGATAGAGACACAGTGGGGTCAGTCTGCTCTCCCCTGGGTCAGTGACACAGATACAATTGGGTCAGTCTGCTCCCCCTACGTCAGTGACAGAGACACAGTGGGGTCAGTCTGCACTCCCATGGGTCAGTGACACAGACACACTGGGGTCAGTCTGCTCCCCCTACGTCAGTTACACAGACACAGTCTGCTCTCCACTGGATCACTTCCATCTGGAAGGACAAGGACAGCAGATACCAACCCCTACAAGTTCCCCTCCAAACCACTCACAATCCTGACTTGGAAATATATCGCCGTTCGTTCAGTGTCATTGGGTCAAAGTCCTGGAATTCCCTCCCTAAGGGGCATATTGTGGGTCTACCTACATCACATGGAGTGCAGCGATTTCAAGAAGACAGCTCACCATCACTTTCTCAAGGGGCAACTAGGGACGGGCAAAAAACACTGGCGC
>NW_025168851.1:0-1731 GCF_004010195.1 Chiloscyllium plagiosum | reverse complement strand
TCACACTCACTTACCCACTTTGACACTCACTCACACACTCACACGCTCACTCACCCACTCTCACACTCGCTCAGACAATTACTGTCACACTCACGCACCAACTTTGACACTCACTCACTCACTCTGACACTCTCTTACACACTCACTCAGCCACTCTGATTCTCACTCACCTACTCTAACACTCACTCACCCACTCTGTCACTCGCTCAAACAGTTACTCTCACACTCACTCACCCACTCTGACACTCACTCACCCAATCCAACACTCACTCACACACTCACACGCTCAATCACTCATTGTGACAGTCACTCACCCACTCAGACACTCACTCACCCACTCTGACCCTCGCTCAAACAGTTACTCACACACTCACTTTCCCATTCTGACACTCACTCACCCACTCTGACACTCACTCACACACTCACTCACCCACTCTGACACTCGCTCACACACTCACTCATCCACTCTGACACTCGCTCACCCACACTCACACTCACTCACACAGTTACGCACACACACACTCACCCACTCTGACACTCGCTCACACACTCACTCACCAACTCTGACACTCACTCACCCACTCTGACACTCACTCACCTACTCCGCCACTCGCTCACACAGTTACTCTCACACTCACTCACCCACTTTGACACTCGCTCACACAGTTACTTACACACTCCCTCACCCATTCTGACACTCTCTCACCCACTCTGACACTCGCTGACACAGTTACTCTCACACTCACTTACACACTTTGACACTCACTCACACGCTCACTCACCCACTCTGACACTCGCTCAGACAATTACTGTCACGCTCACGCACCAACTTTGACTTTCACTCACTCACACTCTCACTCACCCACTCTCACACTCACTCAACCAATCTGACACTCGCTCACCCACTCTGACACTCAATCACACAGTTTCTCACACACTCACTCACCCACTTTGACACTCACTCACACGCTCACACACCACTCTGACACTTGCTCTCACTGTTACTCACACACTCACTCACCCACTCTGACATTCACTCACACACTCGACACTCACTCACCTACTTCGCCACTCGCTCACACAGTTACTCTCACACTCACTCACCCACTTTGACACTCGCTCACACAGTTACTTACACACTCCCTCACCCATTCTGACACTCTCTCACCCACTCTGACACTCAATCACACAGTTTCTCACACACTCACTTACCCACTTTGACACTCACTCACACGCTCACACACCACTCTGACACTTGCTCTCACTGTTACTCACACACTCACTCAACCACTCTGACACTCACTCACACACTCTGACACTCACTCACACAGTTACTCACACACTCACTCACCCACTCTGACACTCAGTCACCCATTCTGACACTCGCTCACAAAGTCACTCACACACTCACTCACCCACTCTGACACTCACTCACAGACTCCGCCAATCGCTCACACAGTTACTCACACACTCATTCACCCCCTCTGACACTCACTCACCCACTCCGACACTCACTCACCCACTCCGACACTCGCTCACCCACTCCGACACTCGCTCACACACTCACTCACCCACTCACACACACTCACCCACTCACACACTCACTCACACAGTTACTCACACACTCACTCACCCACTCTGACACTCACTCACCCACTCTGACCCTCGCTCACACAGTTACTCACACACTCACTTTCTCATTCTGACACTCACTCACCCACTCTGACACTC